>NC_048308.1:26791868-26984474 GCF_013100865.1 Trachemys scripta elegans
TTGACTGTCTGAATTAGGGGGCTTGGTTTAGGCGGCAGTGGAAGAGGGCAGGTCAGGAGGCCAGGGCTCTCCCACTTTTTGAAAGTGAACGGGCCTGGCCTGTTCACTTTTTGCCACGGTGGTCCCTGTCCCCTTTCCTCCTCTTTGCCCTGAGGCCGAGCCCGAGGTCAGGCCAGTGTGGAGCCCAGCCAGGGAGTTGTGGGAGCCATGCAGAACCTCCACCTGCCTGCGGTGCGGGGGGGCTGAGAGCAGCCCCTGGCCCATGTGTTTGTCTCCTGGGCTCCCTACCCAGCCCAGGGCAGGTGGAGGTGGAGAGTTGGCACTGGCTCCCTACAGCTGCCCACAAGGCTATTCCTAACAGTGGCCTCGGATCCGCAGCCCGGCCATGGTAAGAGCTGTATGAGCAGCTGTGAGGAGTCGTGGACCCTCCATCAGCCCTGGGCGGGAGGGTCTAGGGGGCAGGAACACAGGCTGGGGGCTAGTCTCCTTGGGCCCCCTGCACCCCAGGCAGGTGGAGGGTCTGCCGTGGCTCCCCACAGCTGCCCGGCCCTATGCTGTGCTTATCATGGCTGGGTTGTGGCTCCTGAGGCCCGCCCCCCTGGCCGGAGCTGGATTGGGGGAGAGCTTGGGCAGCTATGGGGAGTGGGTCCCTCCACCTGCCTTGGGCTGGGAGCCTGGGGAGGATACGGTGTGTGTGTGTGTGTGGACTCCTCAGCCCCACTCTGGCTCCTGGCTTGCTGGGGGGGGGGGGGGCTGGGAGGAAGGGGGGGGGGGGTGCAGTGGGGGCCTCAGAGGGTCGGGGGGACTGTGTTCCCCCCATTTTTGGGAAGGCACCAATGCTCTTGGGCCTCATTACTCCTTTGGGCACTCTAACTAGAAATTAGGTACCAAACACTTGTTTTAGGTGACCAAGTGTCTATTTGAGTGCCTGAATGCAGCACTGGTAGCCAAACTTCAGAGCTGAGGTCCTCCTGATTAGCAGATGACTGCCTTTTCCATTTACTCTCCTGCAAAGCTGACTCGAAAGGCATTTTGTTTGCAAAAGCGGGAGTTTAGGCTTCTGTAGTTCTTAAAAGTTGATGACCTCAATAACAGTGGTGTTTACTCAGACTCAAATTTGGTGACTTCAAAAGGAGTTTTTTACTGAGTATGGATTGCAAGAACGAGCCTTAAAACTGGAGGCAGCAACATTTATTGTATTTGTTTAGGTTTTAATGATGCCCTTTGCTGCTGTGGATAAAATGGAGAACCCTAGACAGGGTATGTAAAGGTGCTAATAATTTTAATTTCAACAACTTTGTAAAAAAAAAAAAAAAAAAAAAGTTTATTTCTATGCCTGTACATGTTCTACCATTAATGATTTGGGATTTCAAACAGAATTCCCATTTACAGTGTTCTACTTCACCTTTAAATAACAGGCCCTTTATGGAATTTCATAAGATGTATGCTATTTGAGACTATACTGTCAGTATGAATGTCACTCTAAATATGTTAGAAAGGGATGTTGGCTTCAGGTTTCAAAGCAGAACAACTCCATTTTTCTTTCATTAGTAAAACGTTTGTATGTGTCTTTCTTGCACCTAATTTTCTACTTCCTGCCCATAATACATTTTTCAGACATAGGTGCTTCATCCATGGTTATCTCACCTACAAATGTTTTAGCAATGTAATGTGTGAGAAATTATATTATATTCAGCAACGTACCTGAGAAAGCACCGATCCTGCCCGAAAACAGTGGATAATGATAGATTTTTGTTATTGCTCATCTTCCTTTGGTCATAGAGAGGCTCATCTTGATTGCTGTAATTCTCTTCCTCTCATCATTATATTTTCTTTTCTCTGTTATATTTTAGAGAATTAAAAAAAACAAACTTTTCAAGAATACACAGTAGCAGCTCCGATTTTTAAGAGACTTTTTATAGCTTAAATTGAAATGTGACTGAAGAATCCAACCTGCAGGTAGCACAAACACATTCTCTTCCCCCTGTAATTCAGTCCTTAAAAATCTGGTATCCATAAAAACCTGACACAGATATTCAGAAACCGGAAAAAAAATCTGAATAATCATTGCCTGGACTCAGAGTATAGTCTCAGCATTCAGCTCCACTCCAAGAGAATGGAGAAGAAACAAAACCCAGAAAAATATGAAAGAAAGTAGTTGAAAGAAAAGCACTGAGGGAATAAAAATGTTTTTTTCTTAAGTGGGAGGATGAGGAATGTGACAGACTTGCAGAATGAGCAAGTCAGATATGCCTTGCTAATTGCATTGCATTTTTCATTATTCCAGTTGTCATGCTGAAATTAATTGATGACAAAGTTATTGTCAATATAAAAATGTTGGTATTTGTACTCAAGTGTTACAGTGGGTCTCCATATTCAGTGTCCTTGAGGGACTCCCTCCACCTGCTCATTGACACTTCTAAGGCTGAGGCCCAGGGACACCCGGGGGGGGTGGGGCAAGTGGGGCAATTTCCCCCGGGCCCCGCAGGGGCCCCCACAACAGTTTTTCAGGGCCCCTGGAAAGGGGTCCTTCACTTGCTCCGGGGAGCCCCGGAAAACTCTCGTGGGGCCCAGGCCCCCAGAGCTTCTTCCGCTCTGGGTCTTCGGTGGCAATTTGGTGGCGGGGGCCTCCCCGCCGCCGAAGACCCCAGGCCCCCTGAATCCTCTGGGTGGCCCTGCCGAGGCCTGCTGACCAAGTTCCTATGTTAACTTAGCAACACAGGGTTAGAAGTTTGCCCATCCTGTGAAGGTTTAGTTTTTCTCACCCTTCAGGGGGATTAGTGCTTGTTCCCCCAAAATTAACAGTCAAAATCAAATAGGGGTAGGGTCAACAAGGTTCTTCTTTGTTAAGAAAAATGAGAGAAAAAGATAATGAAATGCATATACTTTTATACTCTCATGGACACAGTGACCATGCATGGGGTTACTGGAAGTTGTGAAAATGGCCTTAGAAATATTGGTAGAGGCATTCTTGAGTGCCCTTGGCAGTGTCCAATTCCCATTTGCCTTTTGGGATTAAGAGTTTGTCTACATGATGGGGTGTGACTTCTAAATTGCACTAATGTGTAATTGGTCCCCGTGGACCTTCTGATGTGCACTGAAGGTTCCCTAGTGCCCTTTAACATAATATTGTTTCAAACTATTTTGTAACAATACTATGTTAAATAATACAATCTCTTATCCCCCTCTTTTTTTTTTAAACCAGCTCTGCTAAATATGATTTATTATGGACTGTGTGGACCACAAAATTGTGGTCAGCTTTGTGTCATCTAACTTGAATGCTCCCCAGCATGTTCAAAGACTATAAAATTTTCTTGAGTAGACCAGGCAGTGGCAGATTAGCCACTGGGCCAACGGGACCCGTACATGGGGTCCCCTGGAAAAATGGGCACCCCCGTGTCCTGACCCACTCCGCCTGTCTGGTGCTCCTGCGGGTGGGAGTGGAGTCGGGGTGCCAGGGCTTGCTTTGCTCCCCTGCCTGCCCGGCACTCATGATGGAGAGTGGAGGAAGCCCCAGCGCCTTGATCCGCTCCCTGACAGGAGCGCTGGGAGGGATGGGGGCACTGCAGGCGGAAGAGGTGGAGAGGGGCTCCCACTTGCTCTTGCCTGGGACCCACAAACCCCATGTCTGTCCCTCAGACCAGGCCTGTGAGAGCTGATATGTCCAGGACAGCATTGCAGATTGTTTACCCAATCCTGAACTGGGATCTGCTAACACTGACTCCTGCATTCATTATCCCATTAGATATTGTGGTTGCATGCAGAGATTATTATATAAATTTGCAAAAATGTAATTAAATATATCCTCAATGTACCAGACATTATAGACTACCTTCCCCTTTACATACACAGGTAAATTAAAAGTTCATCCTGGGAGTTCTTATGTGTTAAAATATTTCATGTCTGAATGAGGACCTATTCCGAACAGAAACAAAACTGCATACAAAATTATAGGGGAAAAACATAAGGACAGCAGTAGCAAAAGGAGCCCCATTTCTCTAGTAATAAAGGGTTCAGTACATTCCTATAACATTATGAAATTAAAAAGTCTTTTTGAATCTGAACAGCAAGGTCATGTCATTCCCAGAGAATAGTCTATTTCTGCAAGGGGTAATAGAGCTAAAGGTTCAGAGAGCAACTTTTATTGTAAGAATAAGAATACAACAGACTGAACAGAATGTCACTTATGCTTTCTGTGCCTTCTTATGGATTAGTTACTGCATTAGCAACTTGCAGTAGTGGTAGAAGGACAGCATCCAGTCTCTGCTGGCACAGAATGAATTTACTTTCTCTGCTGAGTCCTGGAGAAGAGACACAGCATGCCCACTTTCTGGTTTATGCCACTCCTAGTGCTGCTAACTGACAAGTAATTTTCTTCCTTCAAGATAACAGTAGAGCTGAGAAAATAAATAGCAACAAATAATTGATCAGATTAATTAAATATCTCTTTCTGCTTGCAGAAAGATCACAATTTGTTTTAAAAATAATTAATTATTCTGAGTATGCAATTTAGTTTATTAGCATTTTTTCTTTTGCATTCTAACTGTTGATCAAGCATAGATTTCTGCTAGTATTGCTGTTTGGTCTGTACTGATTAGTTGTGGTTGGTGAGATAAATCAGTAATAAGGAGAGGCAATATTAACAGACCAAGGAAGTTTGTGTTTGGTTTAGATTTTGGCTGAAGATTTTAGTCTGTTCTTATTGTGTACACTTTTTATCACCCAGACCAAGGCAACAGTCATGAATACATAGCTTCAGGTGAAAGTCGGGGAAACTATGAAGTTAACTTATTCAGGAGAGTCTGACTAGATTCACAAGACTGATATCAGTGAAGAAACTAGGAAAAGAATGAAGTTAGGGTGGGATTTTCAGAAGTGTTTGAGCAAGTTGGGAGCACAAGTCCCACTGAAAGTGTTTAAAAATAAAATAAGTCAATACTAACTTAATTATTTTTGAAAACTCTATCCTTGCCTTTGGAAGAATTTGATTTCATAATGGCTGAACTATTAAGAGGGAATTTTCAAAGAGTTAAGGAAGTTAGTGGCCAATTCTCTTAAATTTCAGTAGGTTTGGCTGCATAACTCCCTTTAGGCTACTTTGAAAATTCCACCCTTAATATATATCATTATTAAAAGCCTGTGTTGAAGTTCTTAGGAGTTACATGCTGAAAATATTGGATAGTGTAATGATAAAACAAATCCTTTACTGACTTTAGTTCTCTCTCTCTCTCTCTCTCTCTAGCACCTAGCTATTTCCCATCTGTGCCCTCACATTGATCAGAAGTATTCAGGGAAAGTAAATGTTTTGTATCTTTTGTGAAAATTCATAACTTCAGTGCTGATTTCAAAAGCATGGAAATATATGCAAATATCTTTTCATGTGCTTCATGAAAAATCTAAGATAGCTTTTAAAAGAATATGGATCATTGCTTATTGAATATTATAGCATAATATGATAAAGGGGTTAGCAAACTGTTTTTTTTAAATAGATCTCAAACTATTTTAACTTTGCAAAATGAGGTCATGAATAAAGTGCTGCACAAAGTACAGTTATATGCAATTAATTTGAGAAGAAAAATTAGTGGTTGATTGACTACTGATATGTTTTTGTTCTAATACTTCTGCAGACAGTATACTTTATATACATTCATCAAGATACAAATGGAGAAAAATAATAACGAGCTATAGATAATCTTTCTGTGATAGCCTTAAGGAATGTTTGCCAAGCTTTGAGATGCCCCAGTTTTTGACCGACTTCACAAGTACCCTGTTGTTTTTAGCATGTCCATCCTGTTCCAGAAAATTCCAAATTGCAAAATAGACAAAAACCAAATTTATCAATTTGGAAAGTCACTGCTAGCAAATCCAGGGTCATGGGTTTCATTGTAATCATGGGCATCCATGCCATCCATTTACACTGACTGGTTCTGCTCAAGAGAAACGAGGTGGGTGAGGCCCAAGGTGGGCTAACTTCTGTTGGTCAGAGAGACAAGCTTTTGAGCCACACAAACTCTTCTTCAGGTTCTGCTAAAGACTGTTGTATCTGAATAATCTCCAGCCTGTTCAAATGAACAGAATAGGCAGGCCAAACCAAAGGATGGTGCAATGTGCATGCTCCCCCAGCAACTAAAACAAAGTTAACTCTATATTTAGGGCCATCAGCCTTGAAGGAGTCTTTTTAAATATATCCCCATCCAGTAGCCTGAGGATTCTCAAACTTTCCCCCACTTTTAACCCCCAAACCACTCATAGTTTCTTGCCTTGATCCCCCAGTGCTTTGCAGTTGCCAATGATTGTGGGATTAGGGACTAGCCATGGGCTTCTAGTGGAGGAGTGCTGGGTAGAGGGCACTGGGTGCAGTCAGGTGGACAGACTGAAGGCGTTGTGTGGGGATAAAAGTTTGTGGGCTTGTGGAGAGGATGTTTTTTGGTAGGTTGGACTGGTGGGGGGTCTTGGGCTGGAGAGGGAATGATTACTTCTGGGATAGGAGTAGTGAAGGTGTGGAGCGGATGGAATGACTGCTGCTGGGTGAATTGGAGGAGGTGGTGTGTATCAGGTGGTTCTTGCAGGTGTGGGGGCTGCTGAGTATGGTAGATCCTTGCTTCTCTTGCCCCCTCTTCTTCCCATTGATATTTAACCCACTGTGTGACTTAACACAGTTATTCTACTCTCTGAGGTAAAACGTAATAGACTCCGTGAGATGAGGTGGATTAGGCCCAGAAGCACCCTGCTGGAGGCCTCAGGGCCCTGCCACACTCTGTCCCAGAGAAGAGCAAAAGAGAAGTGGCTGCAGGGGAAACAGACAATCAGAGGCTGCAGGAGTAGTCAATCAGGAACCAGGAGGGCCATATAAAAAGGAGCAGCAGAGACAGAGTCAGTCAGTTGCTACCTGGGGCTGGAAGAGAGAGGGCTGTGTTCTTGACTGGCTGAAAGAGTAATAGGACCACAGATAGCTCAGTGTGGGCAGGGATTGGAGGAGCTAAGAAGGAACTCCTGCTGGCTGTTGGGACTCAGTAAGGACTGAGCCCAAGGAGGGTGGCAGGAAGACAGTGTTTCCAGGGAGAAAGCCCTGGGGGTACGGTCCCATACCAGGAAGGAGGTTGTTCTGTTTCACCTACAGACAGGGTGTGTGACTGGGCTGGATGGTTGAGTCACTGAAGTCCCACTGAAGAAACCATCAACCGGGGGGGTGGGGTGCTCGTGAAAGGTGGGTGCCACCTTCTTATAACACCACAAACTGAGAGACTGCAGGCACATGAACTCAATGCTCACAAAAGGTGGATGCCAACCCCATACACACTGTAATTCTACTAATGTGCTTTATTTGAACTGGCTCTCAACTGTCAGGAGTTCTTTTATTTCTTCAAAAAATAAGCAATACAGTCCAGAAGCTGTTGATTCTGGCTCAGACAATAACAGATGTAATCCCTTCACAATGGCTCATTATCACAGGTAAGAAATAGTTTATAAGAGCATTAGCTGTTCCTTGGGGCCAGAAATAAACAAGCCCATTTATTACTGCTGGCTGCAACCAATTCCTCCAGAATTACTGCTCAAGACTGATGTGAGATAGTAATGTTGTTTATAATTATAGTCAGCCATGTATAGTCAGACCCCTGTTTTTGTTGCTCACAATCCATAAGTAATTGTTGGCTTATCTAGGATAACTATTCATGGAAAAGTACTGTTGAATTAAATTATATTATCTTTATGACTCTTTTTTGAAAATGTCAAGAAGCCAAAATATAATAAAATATTCGAGCCACTTTAAGCATATGACCCATGTGTGCTGTCATATCTGCCCCAAATCTCAAAGTCTAGGGTCGATTCATGAAGTGAGTCACTTTAGGAATATTAATGAGGGGCAGATGTTGAGCCCAATAATTAAACTGTCACTTATTGGCAACAATTGTTAAACATATATGTACATTTTCTCAAGACCTAAATTTTAGTTTCTCTTTATGTAAAAATCAGTAGGTATTTTCAGAATCTTAGCATTTGGGGATAGAAATGTAATATCTGATAGATTAGTGATTTAATCGTAATTTCTGTCACTAGACTAGCCCATAATTTGAGTAAGGGCACACATACTATGGTGATGGGTGGCAGTATAAAGCCATAAGATAAATTAATAATTCCTTCTCCAAGAAATGATACATTAACACAAAGGAATATATTGATAGTGTAGTTAGTGGTACAGCTAGAATTTGCATTAATGAACTTTCTATAGATACTCAATGTACTATTGTGATGGGGTGTACACCCCGCACAGGTTCTGAGAAGCCAATTAGGGTATCTGGCTGCACCTGGAGGGAGAACCAGGCTTAACTGAACATGAAGCCCAGCTGGGCAAAAGCAGGCTGGTTAATATACAGTCAGGAAGTTGATAGCAGAAGTAAGCAGCAGAGAAAGAGACTACAGTTGTTCTCTGGGACCAAAGAGGTTGGAAGGAGAAAACCCAGGATAGACAAAAAGCGCTGGGATTCTAGCCCTGGAGAAAATCAAACTCAGAGGAGTTGTGGGAAAGGAAATCCTGAGAGGGCTGCGTACAAAGAAGCCCAGGAAAACAGCAACAAGAGGTAGGACTGTGCAGCCTTTGGTTGCTTGTTGTAGGATCCCTGGGCTGGAACCTAGTGTAGAGGGTGGGCCTGGGTTTCCCTACCAGCCACTGGGTAGCGGCACAGGATTGTTGGAAACACCAACTAGGCAGTTGGTCTGGAGTGACTTTGTTACCCCAGAATGGGGGGACAATATAGTGACCTAAGCAGAGGACGGAGTCATGAAGAGAGGGAGCGTTTTAAGTTGGAGACAGAGAAAGGTGCCATGGCGTGAGAGAGTGACAGAAGGGGGCACCAGACCAGATGAGAGCTGATTCCCCAGACACACCCATGTGGTGAATGGACCCTGTCACACTTACCCATTTCTCTCAAATGGCTTCTTTTGAAGAGAGCTCATGAAGAGTTCCTTATGTTGGAATTCATGGCATAAGGTGCAGTACTGCAGAGCATGCAATGAAGTCAGTGGTGCAATGGTCCCAAGTGCAGTGAACTGCAGGATTAGGGTATTAAACTGTATATGGGCAGCTCAAGTCAGTGGAGCTATGTCAGTTTACAGTCGCTGGGGATCTGTCCCCTGTGCTTGAGAAATTAAATTATATTCCATGGAAACATTTAGGACACATCTTCCTCCCCTCCCCCACCTTTTTTTCCCTCTTCAGATGCTTTTTATGGGTCAGCTGCACCAGTTATGCACACACCACCCAGCCACACACCAAACAAACCCTTTTAAATACTCTGGGGGGCCCAGTGGACATATCCAAAGTAGTTTTAATAAAATGTGAATTGTGGTGACTATAGGAGATAAAAACTGTAAAAGTTGAGGAATTTTTTCATCTTGTTTGAGATAATTCCTGTTGTTGAGGCTGGAGACCTTAACGGAGGAAGGGCAATGGCTCCACTGCTTCAGGACAGAAGACACTTGCTTACCTAGCACAGTTCTTATTGCACACTGATCAGGGAGCCATTGAAGGGATGGGGCATAGGCAGCCTGGCCTAGAGGTCAGAGCTGGGCTGGGGTCTGCACATCAGGGAGGGGAGCTGGAGTCAGAGGAATCACAAGAGCCAGCTTCAGTAAGCAAGAGTTGGGACCAGAGCCAGGCAGGAGTTGGAGACTGGAGATTAGAGGTTGTACCAGGCCAGAATCCGGGTCAGAGTCAGACTAGGATTGGGGGATCAGAAGACAAGGCAAAGTCTGGAGTCCTAGCAGGACAAAGTCTGTGTGGTTGCCCAGATAACTTCCTGGGGCAACCCCCGGGGTAAAAGAGGGCTGCAGGGTACTGTCATTCTGGCTCCGTGGGGTGGTACTTCATGTGGTGCCTAGTCTCCACAGCATTCCCTGTCTGTGGTTCTGCATGGCCTCTTAGTGGTACCTGCGGTCACACGTCCCAGGCTCTGGAGACCTGGGTTTTAGTCCACAGTCCCTTACAGCCATAACAACTGAGACATATTGTAATATTAGCTGCCACTGTCTGAGATACTCTGTATCGTGGGGGAACAACCTGCACTCCATGTCCATCCTTATAATATGATTGTGTGGTATCCAATGCAAAGTTTGTCATGTCGGGTGTCTTCGGAAGGCTTATGAGCAACTGAGCATTATTGTTATAGGTTGTAATTTCATGTATATAGTTATGAGCCTGAAAATGTGTCCTCATGGCTTAAAACAAGCCCAGGGAAAACTCTCCAGGAGCAGAGAGGCAGTTCACACCTCATCAAAGCATGTAAGGGACAAACTCAGCCCAGCCTCACAGGAACAAAGGACACTGGCCTAGGCAGCAACAAAGGATCTGTTGGACTCTCAAGTGAGTGCCCCTTTTCCTTGGTCAGTTTGGGACTACGATGAAGTAATGCTTACCTGACCCTGAAAGGGGCGGGGGGCAAAGCCAAGAGGGAAGAAAGAACATGATAAAAGGGAGAGATGTTTGCCATGCTCTTCCTCTCTCTTCCGCCTCCATCTACAGACACAACCACCAAGCGACTGAAATGCTGATCAAAGGGGAGACCAGCCCTTGTGGTGAGAAGCATCTAAGTTTGGAAGGGCACTGAAAGTGTTAAGATCGGCTTAGAATGCGATTTGCTTTTGTTATTTGACCAAATCTGACTTCTTGTGCTTTGACTTATAATCACTTAAAATCTATTTTTTGTAGTTAATACATTTGTTTATTCTACCTGAAGCAGTGTGTTTGGTTTGAAGTGTGTCAGAGACTCCCCTTGGGATAACAAGCCTGGTACATATCAACGTCTTTGTTAAACTGACAAACTCATATAAGCTTGCAGAGTCCAACGGGCATAACTGGACACTGCAAGATGGAGGTTCCTAGGGTTGTGTCTGGGACTGGAGATATTGGCTAGTGTCATTTGGTTGCGCAATCCAAGCAGCAGCTGGCCAAAAGTGCTCACTCATGTGCTGGGAGTAGCTTACATGCTAGAGGCTGTACGTGAACAGCCCAGGAGTGGGGGGTTCTCACAGCGGAGTAGGGCAAGGCTGGCTCCCAGAGTCGAGGATTGGAGTGACCTAGCAGATCACCAGTCAAGATAACACCAGGGGAACGAGACACTGTCACCTCACCCAATCTCAGTGGTGTTCTGCCCAGATAATTGTCTCCCTGTCCACGCCTTTGTTTCCTTCCTCAAATTCCAGTCTCATTGCCCAATCAGTTCCAGTCTCCCTTCCCCACTGGTTTCCAGTCTCAGCCCCACAACCAACCAGTCCCAATATGCACTCCCCCCACACTCTCAGTCATCTTAGAACCCTAGAGATGTAGGGCTGGAAGGAACCTCAAGAAGTTGTCAAGTCCAGGCCTTGTGTTGTGGCAGGATTAAGTAAACCTAGACCATCCCTGACGGGCATTTGTCCAACTTATTTTTAAAATTTCCAATGATGGGGACTGTCTTGGAAGCCTATTCCAGAGCTTAACTACCCTTATAGTTAGAAAGTTTTTCCTAATATCTAACCTAAATTTCCCTTGCTACAGATTATGTCCATTACTACTTGTCCTACCTTCAGTGGACGTAGAGAAAAATTGACCATCATCCTCTTTATAGCAGCCTTAACATATTGGAAGACTGTTATCAGGTCCCCCTTCAGTTGTTTTTTCTCAAAACTAAACATGCCCAGTTTTTTTTTTTTTTAACCTTTCCTCATAGGTCAGGTTTTTCAAAAATGTTTATCCTTCTCCCCCCCCCCTTTTTTTTTGTTTTGCTCTCCTGTGGTGCTACCAGCCCCACCTATAACATATCAGATCAGTTATTCCCCCCCCTTAATTTGTGTACTGCACCATGTGTATCTAGAGTGCTAAATAATGATAGAAAATCACTATGCTTATACATTACAGCTTTGCCATGCTGCATCTCCACCCCCACACCATGCATGTTCCTCAATCCTCCCTTGAAGGGTCACCTCAAAATTTAGAGGATAGTTTAGTCTTCAGTCCATCCAGTAACTGGATATACCTATAGGGGTGCAAATTGTGATGGTGTGATGTGGACACCTGTTCACTTAAAGCTGAAGTGAGACCATCAGCTTGTTTCATATAGGCCACCAAGTATCAAATCATTGGTTAATGACATCTGATAATTACAGACTTGCTGGATTTGAGCAAAGGAGCTGGTAAATATCTATTATGAATACCCTGAGCCATTTACCTTAGCACCACCCACACAAGCTATTTGCGTACAAGTTTAATATAGTAGATATTGGTATGGCCATGGAAAGAATCCAGAATTTAATTTTCAGCATCAGTTCTGCTGACAGCTTCATCTGTAAAATTATGAATTAGCTATAGCAATTTCACTTAGGAAAACTTCATATTAATTTTCTGCCTCTAAATATTAGTCAGATCTTGTTCCTTAAATTAATGTGCTTTCCTATAACTATCTCACAAAACTCCTATTTCATTTAATTATACCTTTTAATGTTCTGATTTTGATCCTGTCTTAGTGACGATTTTTTTTAAAAAAGGATAGATTATCGGCACAAAAAGACAGGATTTTTCTTTAATTGTCTGGCATTGCTACTACTCATTGTTGATCACTAAATTACAAGAAAATGCCAAATTAATAATAAAAAAAACCAGAGACATCATTTTGTGGGGGGAAGCACAAGGACCAGAACAAAATGAACAATCTCCATTAATCTTCCTTGGGATTTGGAGCGGAAGTGGCAAAACTCTCATTGGAATTATAAACAGCGTTTGAATCATTTTCATAGTGCAGTATCCCTGTTTAAACAGTAATAAATTACAATCTTGCTCTGTTATCATCTGGTACATTCCATTTGCTGTTTCCATGAAGTAAGATGATTTAAGGTGGTTTTGTTTCCTTACTATCTGACATCAGGGAAAGGATTTACTGGTGATTGCGTTATGCAGATATAATGCCATTATTTCTTCTTTCCCCACAACTCCCATATCACAAAAGGTTCAATCTTGCAAAGTGCCAATGGGAACTGAGAGTACTCAGCAACTCTCAGTAGGTACTGTACTTGGCATTTTACAGGATTGGATCCAAACTGATTGTCAGAAGGATATTTGCATATTTAGTTTTCATGGCAGTGCTTCCTGCAGAAAGACGTGTCGCCATCACCACTCTTATTTCATTTGATTTATTTCCCCTTATTTGCATTTTCACTTATCTTCACCTTGAAAGAAAATGATCCTCCTTCACCTTAGAACTGACCCTGGTTTTTAATAAGCATATTTTCTATTCACTCTTTGAAATGGATGAGTAAGTCTCTGTTTCCTTTCATACCCTCAAGCACTGAAATATATGGGAGTGACAGAAATGGCAAGGAACGCTTTAAGTTAACTTTGCAACCTGCAGTTTGAAAAGAGAAAAATACCTCCATGATTCTTCTGCTGGGGATCCTAGGTCAAAGAGGGGAAAAGTAACTGTTTGACAAGCAGACATAAAAATGCACCCCAGGGAATCCTAGTAAACTACAATACTTATGCTGGGGTTTGGTTTAATTTTTTTCACTCCCTTCAATTGATGAAGATCTCAGAATGAAACAAGAACAAAAAGATGTCCCTTTCTTCATTTGTATTATGAACTCGGTCTACATCAGGGCAGCTCTCTAGAGGTTCAAAACTTTGCATGATGTAGGCTATTTAGAATGAATGATGTTCAAAAAACCTTAGCGTTAACTGATGCTGATGAATTATTCTTTTGTAGCTTTCTTTCAGACTCTCAGACTAATCCATAACTGTGTCAAAGAGATCTTTTCAACTGCTTCTCACCTGGAAGCCCATTCAGTGTCCTGAATCTGTCATACTATGGATCAGCATATGTTTTTTGAGGGGTTTTTTTGAGGGTTTTAAACTGCTGCATAGCTGTGCCTGGCTTGGTTTTGCCTTTCAAATAGCAAAGAAACTAAGAGATGATATCTCTAAGGATCTCCAGTCATTTTATCTTCTTTAAATGTCATTGATTTATAAGAATGGATCTGATATAGTATAGGTAGAGGAATGTTAATACCTTTGCTGGAATAACCCCTATGGAAATCTGTTTATTATAAGTAGTATAAACCTAATGGAAGAGACTAAAAATAAATCCTTTTATGGGACTGCCCTGCTCTCTCTCTCTCTCTCTCTCTCTCTCTGTGTGTGTATATATATATATATATATATATATATGAGAGAGAGAGAGAGACACACACAAAATGTTATTCTACCAGTTAAGAGAATGCAAAAATATACAGACATTTCTCCATAGTGCAATCACTACGGTTTTATTTAACCCTACAAATGTCAAAAGGAAATGCAGAAATGGCAAGTCATTTTCTACAGTTCTGCACTTCTATGCCTAAAAGAACTGATAATGATATTGTGAAACAGTACACTGGATGGTTATGATTTAAAAATGCATTTCAATTTGTTTCTTCTACAAATGTGTTTACTTTGTTTCCTGGGAGCAGTCAACTTGGACAATCACAGGATGAATCCAATACAGTCTCTCAGCAAATTTCAAACATAGAGGGGATGAAATAAGAAATCTGAAAATAGTTGACTTAAAAAAAGGGGGGAAAGTAGAATTATGTTTTGAGGGAGCCCTGGGAAAATAGATATGGATCATTTGTTGTGAGTTCTGGGCAATTTCTTAATAAACACAAATCACTTCTCAGTAGAACAGTAGAAAGGGCACCAAAGTTGTAGGCCAGTGTAATAGTAGAAGACTTGATAGATCTGTAAACCAGTGCTCAGATCCCTAAATGGTGGCACATCTGTCACATAGTTCTCCCAAGTTCATCTTCCAGAAAGTTTTAAGTAGCCAGTGCAGTTCCAAAATGGCTATCAGGTAGTCAGCAGATACATGGAATCAGTGCCTCTCTCAGCATTCTCACCTGGCAGGGCTTCTTTGGAGCTCCCAGCGAAACCAGTAACTGTTTTTACTAGGTGCATTTCTGTGCATCCATGTCCCCATCCCAGTTATAATGTGTCTGGCCCTGGCTAGGAACCTGGAAGAATATCCTCTGGGCAATAGCATTTATACAGAAATGGTGATGAAAGGGCTGAAATAACTATTTAGAGATGAAGTATGGAGGTCTTGCCTTGTCTATGGTAACTTGTATATCTGTGACTGCTGTTAAGCCAACCAATTGCAGCCACTAACTTGATCCTACAGCCTTTTGGTAAGAATAATTCCTGCTGGCTTCCATTGGAATTCTGTGCATGAAATGACTGCAGCAGCAAGCAAGAGTCTGCTACAATGCTACGCTCCTGATGCCTTGACTCCTTTCAACCCAAGACCCTTAATTTAGCCTTCTGTGGTGGTCTGTTCACTGCTGTCCCATTGACAATTGTTCCTGTTCGACAGGAACAATATGTATCTTATTTATAAGAATTCAGTGTTAGTCAATGTAAATCCCCTTCATGATGGGAAGAATTTGGAAAAGGTACTATAGTTATTCTTTGGTAAGAGTACCTGGTATAAAAGTTTAATTATCTACCACCACCAAGCCTGTCATTTCTCTTTCATCAGTAACATAGAAGTAGGATATTTTCCTCTTTGCTGACCTGTGTTCCCCTGTCTACTTGGCTTTGGTATTTCTCCACAATTCTCACTTGGGGCTTCCATGCCAAACAGGAGAGATTCCTTTACATAAATGAGGGCAGCTGAATGAGGATGGCTGAATAAATGGTGACTCTTAATTTACCTCTGCCTCTAGTATATTCTTAGATGTACTTTGTGCTGTATTCTGGTGGAGTGGTTACAGCAGCGCAATAGGTTTGTTTCACAGTCTCAAGTCATTTCTGTGGTGGTTAAAAGTCTCCATCTTATCAATCGTTTCTTTAAAAATGCATTAGATGTGAACAAAATATGAAAAAGGAGGTGATTGTAGCACAACTTTATATTAAAGTCTGAGTAGTTCCCTTCTTGTGCCGCTTTCTCTGTTTCCCAGGTGGGCAGTGCAGACTCCTTCTTTCTTTCTCCATAATGACTTTTATTTTTCTTTCAGATTTTGAAAAGAACAAAAAAAATTGATCTGAAACACAAATATTCCATACCAAAAAGATATTGCTAGAAAGAGAGGAAATAGGTTCGTATATTAGCCCTACTTTGCAGTGATAGGGCCAAGTCATGGCTCTGGTGAGTCGGGGAAATGCAAGCAGTCATGGAGCAACTGTAGTGCCTAACCCCTGTAGGAAAAAAACATTATGCTGGTGCAAAGCATAATGCCTTTGAACACTAGGCAGCAGCACAAGCTATACCTTCAAAAAGATATGCCATATATTTAAGCGCCTATGTCCCAGATTTAGGTACTACTGCAATCCACAAAACCCTACTCAGCTGCTCCCTAAAGTTATAGGTGTTAATTTTCACTGTAAAAGTCACCTAGGCTGCCTAAGTTTCTGGACATGAATCCTTCTACCAGTCAGGTGCCTGGACACCTATCCTATACCTAAGCCCCAGTGTGGTCCTCAAATCAAGGGACAATAGATGGGACAAGGAATCAATTATGAAACACTTAGAGGAGAGGAAAGTGATCAGGAACAGTCAGCATGGATTCACCAAGGGGAAGTCGTGCCTGACTAACCTAATTGCCTTCTATGATGAGATAACTAGCTCTGTGGATGAGGGGAAAGCAGTGGATGTGTTATTCCTTGACTTTAGCAAAGCTTTTGATACAGTCTCCCACAGTATTCTTGCCAGCAAGTTAAAGAAGTATGGGCTGGATGAATGGACTGTAAGGTGGATAGAAAGCTGGCTAGATCATCGGGCTCAACGGGTAGTGATCAATGGCTCCATGTCTAGTTGGCAGCCGGTTTTGAGCGGAGTGCCCCAAGGGTCGGTCCTGGGGCTGGTTTTGTTTAATATCTTTATTAATGATCTGGAGGATGGTGTGGACTGCACTCTCAGCAAGTTTGCAGATGACACTAAACTAGGAGGCATGATCGATACACTAGAGGGTAGGGATTGGATACAGAGGGACCCAGACAAATTAGAGGATTGGGCCAAAAAAACCCTGATGAGGTTCAACAAGGACAAGTGCAGAGTCCTGCACTTAGGATGGAAGAATCCCATGCACTGCTACAGACTAGGGACCGAATGGCTAGGTAGCAGTTCTGCAGAAAAGGAAACTAGGGATCACAGTGGACGAGAAGCTGGATATGAGTCAACAGTGTGCTCTTGTTGCCAAGAAGGCTAACGGCATTTTGGGCTGTATAAGTAGGGGCATTGCCAGCAGATTGAGGAACGTGATCATTCCCCTTTATTCGACATTGGTGAGGCCTCATCTGGAGTACTGTGTCCAGTTTTGGGCCCCACACTACAAGAAGATGTGGAAAAATTGGAAAGAGTCCAGCAGAGGGCAACAAAAATGATTAGGGGTCTGGAGCATATGACTTATGAGGAAAGGCTGAGGGAACTGGGACTGTTTAATCTCCAGAAGAGAAGAATGAGGGGGGATTTGATAGCTGCTTTCAACTACCTGAGGGGGGGGGTCCAAAGAGGATGGAACTCAGCTGTTCTCAGTGGTGGCAGATGACAGAACAAGGAGCAATGGTCTCAAGTTGCAGTGGGGGAGGATTAGGAAACACTATTTCACTAGGAGGGTGGTGAAGCATTGGAATGCGTTACCTAGGGAGGTGGTGGAGTCTCCTTCCTTGGAGGTTTTTAAGGCCTGGCTTGACAAAGCCCTGGCTGGGATGATTTAGTTGGGAATTGGTCCTGCTTTGAGCAGGGTGTTGGACTAGATGACCTCCTGAGGTCCCTTCCAACCCTGATATTCTATGACAATGCTTGCCTTGTCTGATCTGGTAGGCATGCTCTGAGCATGACCAACTCCACACAAAATGGCCAGAGAATGACAGAGGTGTCCCCTTTACCCTTTAACTCAGTGGTTAGGGCACTCATCTGAGATGTGGGAGATCCTGTTTCAAATCCTCCCTGTACTTGAGGAGAAGAGATTGAACTGGGGTTTCCTGCCTCTCAGGTGAGTGCCCTAATTCTTACTCTGTATCTGGCCCAAGGCATGTTTAATTATTTATACAAAATGAAATGTCTTCAACAGGGAAGGAAAACTGAGAGAACCCCCACTTCAGAATACCCCAGTGCTTAGGGCACTCACCTGAGGGATGGGAAACCCTTGTTCAATTCTTTTTTCTCCTCAGGCACCCTAGGTGGAAACTGAACCAGGGTCTCCCACATGAGTTCCCTAACCAATATCCTAAAGGTTATAAAGGAGGCTGCTGCCACCACCCTCATCCCCTGAGCCATTGTGTATGGAGTTAACTGTGCGCTGCTACTGTTCTTGCAAGAAGTGGTTTAGGTGCCTGACTCCAGGAGATGGTTCATGGCTGTGGATTGCAAACAGAGATGGGCATCTCCCTGCAGCCCAGACTCAAGTTCCTAACTCTGTGAGTGGGGCAGGACTTAAGATAGATCCCACTCATCAGTGCTGCTGTTGACTAGCTTGTGGAGTCCATTCTAAGGTGTCTGTTTCTCCCCAAGGATTGTATAGGGAGCCTAGTCACCTAACCCATGATTTGTGGATTCCATTGGGTGGTTGGGGCCCAGATCCACAATGGCATTTGGATGTCTTATGCCCATTGAAATCAATGAGAGGTTAAGCACCTAAATTCCTTTGGGAATCTGGGCCTAGGGATCTAAAAGTTAGGTGTTGCAATGCTCAGAGTAGCCTTTTTGACTTAGGATGTGTATTGTATAAATAAATGAGAACAGCATTGAATGATTTCAAGGTAACCATTCACGCTGGGTGTTGGTGGATTGTCAGAATGCATTTGGCATCTCCACATAAAAATTTAAAAGATAAATGAAGAAGCATGTTTTTATGGAGAATACTGATCTGTTCAGCTTTACCTGATTACTTCTCACACCCAAGTTCCCTTGGTAAACACAAGAGTTATTGACTCTGCTTACATTTGTTAAGAGCAGGACAAATTCTTTTAGAACTTCCATCCCAAAGCAGCAGGACTGAATCAATGGCATTTTATGTTCTCTAGTGCAGTGCCTCTGGGTCTCTTGCTGGAAAAATGGAATGGTCCTTTTAATCAATCACAGGAGTGAATCTTTGCAACAAGTCAAATCTTGGGAAACAAATTGAGTAGGTTTTTTGTTTTTGTTTTTTAAATCTCCTGTCAAAAACAAAATTGGAACCAAATTAGAAGTGCTGGATGTGTGCTACTGAGCCACAGTACTAAAGGTTTCAGAGTAGCAGCCGTGTTAGTCTGTATCTGCAAAAAGAACAGGAGTACTTGTGGCACCTTAGAGACTAACAAATTTATTTGAGCACAAGCTTTAGCTCACGAAAGCTTATGCTCAAATTTGTTAGTCTCTAAGGTGCCACAAGTACTCCTGTTCTTTTTACAGTACTAAAGGGATCTTAAAATCCCCACATGCTATAGAACTTAAATGACCATTTCTATTTTCCTTTCTTTCTCCCCCCCCCTTTTTTTTTAACTGTGTACTAAAGTGATCCAAACTCTCCCTGATCTTAGTTTCCAAGCAAGATGAGAATACCACACTTAGCAATGATTTCTAACCACTATGTGTGTCGATATTCTGGGTTTTCTTAAGGAAACAGTCAAACTCTCATTAAAGGCAAGATAAAGTTTTGCATGAACTTAAATGGAAACAAGATCAAGCTCTTAAGACCTGATCTTATTGGCCCTTAATGGTGAGCATCTCTGGTTGCTAGTGTCACTTTGTTTAATTGTACATTCTAACCTGTTGAAAGCCTGGGTGGACTCAAAACCTATTCTCACAAAGGCTGGATGGCTAGGAAATCACACTGGTATTGTTACAAACATAGCATAGTCGAGTGGATCAAGCACTAGGCTGAAATTGAAGAAACCTGGTCTTTATTCCCAGCTCTACTGCTGTGTGACCTTGGAAAATTCACTTTACCTTTCTGTGCTGTCTTGTCTGTTTAGACTGCCAACTTTTCGAGGCAGGAAGTGTCTCCTCACTATGTATTTATAAACCCAGCATCATGGGTCCCTAGTCTCAGTTGGGGCCCTGAGGTTTTACTATACGACAAACAATAATGATAATAGTTTGCAAAAGGCAAGAAACCAGTGGTTTAAAGTGCTGCTTTTATTTAATATATATCACGTTTTGGATAGAAGACAAAGATGTATGATTAGCAATTATTAGATAGCCCCTATTATGTTCCATTTACTGCTCATCTCAAATCTCTTCTAAGGTAAATTCATTTTCTCTCACTTTCTTGTGTGGATTTACTTTATTCTTAATCAGAAAGTTCTTTTGTACATAAAAATGAGCAAGAGATGTTACTTGAGAAGAAAACAGTGATACCAAGTAAATGGCATATACAACTTTGTGATTTGTGGGTTGGGCTGGCCTACTGGTTAGCACAACTGCCTTCCAGTCCCTTGCCCCTCTGTCAGGGCAGCCACAGTAGTGATATCTGTCCTGACTTTGAGACTGGAATCTTCAGCTTTCCACCCCTCTGGACCTCAGTCCTTAAAGAGATGTGATATGGGGACCTTGGTCTTCCCTTTACCAGGTTGCAACCTAGGGCCCTGTGGGAGGCAACACGGGCTGAGTCCTCCCTGCAATACGTCCAAGTCCGCTTCCTTAGGTTACTTCCGACCAGTGAGTCCCTTCACTTTGGGGCATGGCCCCTATAGTCCAAACAGCTAGCCTTTCAACAACAACAAAAGAATCCAAAGGATCAGGGTCCTGCAGGACCTGCTGGTTCTCCAAGGAGGTAGTAGTTGGAGAAGGCTCTGCTTGAGGGCCTTACCCAGTCTCTGCTCCCCTCTCCAGCTCAACCTTCAGTCTGGCTTCCTGGATTCCTCTTTCTTGCAGCCTGTCTCATCACCCTTTGCCTGGGCTTCTGAGCTGCCTTTTAACATGCTTCTCAAGCTGGAGCATGCTCAGCAGGCCCAGAAGGTAGGGTTGCCAGGCAACTGGTTTTCGACCAGAACACCTGGTCGAAAAGGGACCCTGGCGGCTCTAGTCAGCACTGCTGACCGGGCTGTTAAATGTCTGGTCGGTGGCACAGTGGGGCTAAGACAGGCTCCCTGCCTGCCATGGCTCCTGGAAGCAGTGGCATGTCTCTGCAGCCCCTAGGTGTAGGGGTAGCCAAGGAGCTCTAAGCGCTGGCCATACCCCAAGTGCCGTTCTGCAGCTCCCATTGGCCAGGAACCGTGGCCAATGGAGGTGGCACCTGTGCATGGGGTCAGCGCACAGAGCCGCCTGAACACGCTTCCACCTAAGAGCCAGAGTGGGGACATGCTGCTGCTTCCTGGAGTCGCCTAAGGTAAGCGCCCCCCGGAGCCTGCACCCCAACCCCCTGCCCCAGCCCTGATTCTCCTCCTGCCCTCCAAACCCCTTGGCTCTAGCCTGGCACACCTTCCTGCACTCCAAACCCTTCATCCCCAGCCCCACAGCCCAAGCTGGAACCCTCATCCCAATTCCCAGAGCCCCATCCTGCTCACTAAATCCCTCATCCCTAGCCCCACACCAGAACCCTCACCCCCAGTCTGGAGCCCTCACCCCCCCACCCCAACCCCCTGTCCCAGCCCAGAGTCACCTCCTGCACCCTGAACCCCTAATTTCTGGCCCCACCCTGGAATCCACACCCTCAGCACAGAGCCCATACCCCCTCCCACACCCCAACCCCCTGCCTCAGCCTGGAGGCCCCCTCCCATACTCCAAATCCCTTGGTTCCACCCCCCAGCCCATAGCCCACTCCTGCACCCCAAACCCCTCATCCCCAGCCCCACTGCAGAGCCCGCATCTCCAGCCAGAGTCCTCACTCCTTCCTGCATCCTAATCCACTGCCTTAACCTGGAGCCCCCTCCCGCACCCTGAGCTCCTCATTTCTGGCCCCACCCTGGAGCCTGCACCCCCAACCAGAGCCCACACCCCCTCCAGCACCCCGACTGCATGAGCCAGCTGGGTGAAAATGAGCAAGTGAGGGAGGGTGGGGAAGAGTGAGCGACAGAGGGAAGAGGGGATGGAGTGAGCGGGGGTGGGGCCTCAGAGAAGGGGTAGGACAGGGGCAGGGCCTCAGAGGAGGGGCAGAGCAGGGGGCGGGGCAATGGTCGACTTTGTGCGAGTAGAAAGTTGGCAACCCTACCAGACAGGTGGGGCTACTTGGGCCCAGTATTGTCTTTTAACCCCTTTGGCCCAATGCGGGGACTGTTTACACCATCACAAAGTGGACAGTGTATAGTATCCCATTTTTACAAGACAACATAAAAAGCCCAAGAAAAAATACCCGGATGGAATTAGATAGGGACTATTGTTAATTTGAGTGATAGGGTAAGGATTCCTATGCATCTTGGTGAGATTGTACAGGGCAAAAAGAAATTATTAAGAAGGGAATAGCATTGTTATAATGAAATGAAATTAAGAAAGAGAACATTTAGGCTGCAGATCAGGAAAAGCTGGGAGAATAAGGTTTCTTAACTTCTTATTCTCTGTAAGTGAACTGATTGCAAGCCTGTCTTTTTGTTATTTAAAATTAGGTTAAACAAAGCACTAGTTAATGGACAACGGGAGATGGACTAGATGACCTAAGTGATCTTTTCCATCTCTTAATATATACAGTTCTGTGTTTCAGTCCAAAATGTTTACTAAACATGCTGCTGCTTTTTCCAGGGGGTGGTTGGCAAAGGGAGATGCATGGGTTTTTGAGGATGCAGTAATTGTAATGAAACTATTCAGTGGATTAGTGAGACACTGGGGACGTATTTTTAAAGTTCTGAGTGACAGTTCCACTATGTGCACAAGTCCCATCATTTTTAATCGGATTTGAAAATGTAGCGCTAGCTGTCATATAACAGGCATATTCTGAGGCTAGTGATTGTGGAGCGGGATGAATGTATTAGAGAGAATTGTTTCTTCCTTCACCTCATAATATTGCTGAATTGAATATCATTCTGGGTCGCTGTTTTAACTTGCTAACCTCTCATGCATTCTCTCATATAATACCTGTAGCATGTATGGAGGAACTTTTCACTTCTGCATCATTGAGTATGGTGATATATTTAGCTGGCAGTGCAAAGGGCATACAACTTTCCTGAGTTGCATGAAACCTTCGTTTTTACAGAATATGTCAGGGTTTCAACAGATGCTTGTATTCTAGCATCATGCAAAAGATACCATTTGCTAACACTTTCTCATAACCTTGTCTTGGAAACTTAAAAGTTAGTGATGGAAACATCCTATTAGATGATCTAGTCCAATTTCTTGCAAATTGTCCCCTACAGCACCTTTTCCAATATATTGTCCGCTTTACTTTAAAAGTCCCAAGTAATGGAGTTTCCCTTGGCAGACTATTCCACAACCTTATACCTGTTACTGTTAGGAAGCTTTTCTGGTAATTTAGCAAAATTTTCCATCCTATTTCTCCAAGTTATACATGCACCATCTCCATCTTCAGTACATCCTACAGACTCATATCATGCTTTCCTCCTCTCCTGTTTGTATTCCTTTAGTAAGCTATTCACATTTTATAAGTTGATCCAGTCTTCTAGTGATTTTTCCTGCTCTGTTCTGAACACTCTCAGTCTTCAGTATCTTTTTGGGACTGTTGTGGCCTCAATAGAATTAATAATCCAGGTGTAGTTATACCAGAGCAGTATGGAGAGGGGTCTAATATTTCCCCACTCCGTGACACCTTCATGAATGCAACACAAAACTATGTTAGTCTTTTGTGCTGCCCTAGTATGTTATAAACTCTTGTCTAACTTTCTTTTAGTCATTTTGCTAATGACTCTGAGGGTATGTCTACACTACGAGAGTAGTTCGATCGTACTTAAATCGAATATGTGGAATTGATATTACAAAGTCGAACGTGTGTATCCACACTAAGGACAGTAATTCGACTTTGTGAGTCCGCACTAACAGGGCAAGCGTCGACATTGGAAGCGGTGCACTGTGGGCAGCTATCCCACAGTTCCCGCAGTCCCCGCTGCCCATTGGAATTCTGGGTCGAGCCCCCAATGCCTGCTGGAGAAAAAAATGTGTCGAGGGTGGTTTTGGGTAACTGTCATCATCCAACCGTCACTCCCGCCCTCCCTCCCTGAAAGCGCCGGTGGGCAATCAGTTCGCGCACTTTTCTGGTGAGTGACAGTGCGGACGCCACAGCACTGCGAGCATGGAGCCCGCTGCGACCATCGCTGCAGTTATGGCCGTTATCAACACCTCGCACCTTATCATCCACCTTTTCCAGAGGCAGATGCTGAGAAATCGGGCGAGGAGGCCACGGCAGCGCGGTGAGGACATGAAGTCTGAGAGTGGCACAGACCTCTCATAAAGCACGGGACCCCGCGCCGTGAACATCATGGTGTCAATGGGTCATGTTGATGCTGTGGAACGGCGATTCTGGGCCCAGGAAACAAGCACGGATTGATGGGACTGCATAGTGCTGCAGGTCTGGGATGAATCACAGTGGCTGCGAAACTTTCGTATGTGGAAGGGAACTTTCCTGGAACTTTGTGAGTTGCCGTCCCCTGCCCTGAAGCGCAAGGACACCCGGATGCGAGCAGCCCTGACTGTCCAGAAGCGAGTGGCCATAGCCCTCTGGAAGCTTGCAACGCCAGACAGCTACCGGTCAGTCGCGAATCACTTTGGCGTCGGCAAATCTACCGTGGGGGTTGCTGTGATGCAAGTAGCCAATGCAATCGTTGAGCTACTGCTGTCAAAGGTAGTGACCCTTGGAAACATCCAGGTCATCATAGATGGCTTCGCCGCGATGGGATTCCCAAACTGCGGTGGGGCTATCGATGGAACTCACATTCCTATCCTGGGACCGGACCATCAGGCTAGTTAGTACATTAACCGAAAGGGCTACTTTTCAATGGTGCTGCAAGCACTGGTAGACCATAGGGACGTTTTACAAACATCAATGTAGGATGGCCAGGCAAGGTTCATGACGCTCATGTTTTCAGGAACTCTGGTCTGTTTAGACGGCTGCAGGAAGGTATTTACTTCCCAGACCAGAAAATAACTGTTGGGGATGTGGAGATGCCTATAGTGATCCTCGGGGACCCAGCCTACCCGCTAATGCCCTGGCTCATGCAGCCCTATACAGGCGCCCTGGACACTGAAAAAGAACTCTTCAACTACCGGCTGAGCAAGTGCAGAATGGTGGTGGAGTGTGCTTTTGGACGTCTCAAGGGGAGATGGAGAAGCTTGCTGACTCGCTCTGATCTCAGTGAAACCAATATCCCCATTGTTATAGCAGCTTGCTGTGTGCTCCACAATCTCTGAGAGAGCAAGGGGGAGACCTTTATGGTGGGGTGGGAGGTTGAGGCGAATAGCCTGGCTGCTGATTACGCCCAGCCAGACATCCGTGCGATTAGAAGAGCCCAGTGGGATGGGATGTTCTGTGCATCTGGGAGGCTTTGAAAGCTAGGTTCCTCAGTGAGCAGGGTAACCTGGGACTATTAAGTTTGTTTAAAGAGAAGCAGAACCTGCCCCCGTTTCTTTACCCACTTACTGTTGACTATCCTCTCCAGCTACATACCCCATTCACCCCGTCCCCCCCTTCCAACACATGTTTAAAAATAAAATAAATGGAACTTTGTTAATGAACACCGTTTTCTTTATTACGTATTTCTTGGTAAAGTGTTGAAACTGGGACGCAGACTGTGGTGGGGAGCGGGCGTAGTGATGGAAAGAACGCTTCTAAACTCGAGGAATGACAGGCTCCTGCTCCTAGAGAGGTCCGCAGTGGTGGACTGGTTGTTTCAACGGAGCCTGCCACCCCTCCTTTTCAGGACTCTGTGTGTGGGGCCTATGTGACTTTGTGGCGGGGGAGGACGGTTACAGATCCCCTGCTGTGTGGCTCTGTGATCCAGGATAAGGACCGCAGCATAAGATCTCTATCCGGCCTCCCCCGCCACAAAGTCACATGGCCCCCCCACACAGAACATGAAAACCACCTCCCAGACTGACCAGGGTGCCTAGTGACTGCAATGTGTGTGTGACCTTCTGCTGAACCTGCCCCCATGTCTGTACCCTGGTAAAGGTGACTGCCCTCTCCAATTACCAACCCCCTTCCCCCCCCTTCAAACACACTCTCCCCTAAAAGAACATGATGGAAACAGTAATTAACAGACACGTATCTTTTATTAGCAACTACACAGTTAGGGAATGAAACTGGGATGGGGGCTTGGATGAGGCGGGAAGGAAAGGACTTATCAAATTTTTGGGAATGAGAGCCTTCTGGTACTTGAGCAGTCTGCAGGGGTGGAGTGACAGTTTTCACGGCCCCTGCCGCCCCTCCTTCTTGGGACTTTGGGTAAGGGGGTTATGGGAGTTTGTGGCAGGGGAGGGCGGTTAGAGATAGACTGCAGCGGGGCTCTGTCCTTCTGCTTCCGGTCCTGCAGAACATCCACAAGGCGCCGGAGCGTGTCCGTTTGCTCCCTCATTAGTCCAAGCAGCGTTTGAGTCGCCTGCTGGTCTTCCTGCCACCACCTCTCCTCCCGTTCGCTGTGTACTCGCTGGTATTGCGACATGTTCTCCCTCCACTGGGTCTGCTGGGCCGCATCGGCTCGGGAGCAGCCCATAAGTTCTGAGAACATGTTGTCCCGTGTCCTTTTCTTTCTCCGCCTAATCTGCGCCAGCCTCTGCGAGGGGGATGCCAGGGTAGGTCGGGAGACAGTCGCAGCTGTGGGATGGGAAAAAGGGAGTGAATTCCTCACAAAGATAATTTTTTGTGAACAATGAACATAGGTGCTGTGCATGGTCTTGTTCACAGAGAAAGACTATCACATGCGCACTCAGGACAAGGTCGAATTTTCGGCCTTCGCATTCAGTGCCTGGGGTCTTGCAGTGGAAATCAGACAAGCGGGCAGGACAGTGGAATTCGGGTAGCAGGCTGACATGGTAAGCCGTAGACTTTTGGCTGCTTAAAACTTAAATTAGAGCAGTGCCCTCCTTTCACATTAAAAGCAATGCTCCTATCGTTGGGCAGTTCCTGCTGCCGGCAATCCGGCAAGCATGAACTCTGCCCCTGTCCCACCCCCTAGCGGCTGTCCCCGGGAAAGATCCCTGTATGCTGCCCCTCTCCCGCCTCTCCCAGGCAAGCAGTCCCAATAGTAACATTCCCCTAATTCTAAGCAGGTCACCATGAGCAACATCACTCTGCTGAGAATTTCTGAGACCGAGAAAGAACGCATGCTGCGTGAAAGCCAGCAAAAACCAGGGCCGTATGCCGCCATGCTCTGCAAGGCAATGATCCCAGAGTACTTGATGATAGCCTGGCGAGGAAAAGTTTCCTACCATGGAGGACACAATAAGGCCGCTCTCCCAGGAACCTCATGCAAAGACTTTCCAATTACCTCCAGGAGAGCTTCGTGGAGATGTCCCATGAGGATTTCAGCTCTATCCCCGGACATATAGACCTTCTTTTCCAGTAGCTGCACTGGCAAGGACTAAAACGTTAAGCGCCTACGGCAAACAAATCATGAAAAACCCATTCTTAATATTCCTGTTCTGTTCAAAATAAATGTTTACATGTTTAAAACACTTACCGACTGATCCTTCCCCTGATTCAGGGTCTGGGTTAACGCCTGGGGACGGTTGGTAGGGGATCTCTGTGAGGGTGATGAAGAGATCCTGGCTGTCTGGGAAATCAGCGTTGTAAGCGCTGTCGACTGCCTCGTCGTCCTCCTCACCTTCCTCATCTTCCCTGTCCGCTAACATCTCCGAGGAAGCGGCCGTCGACAATATCCCGTCCTAAGAGTCCACGGTCAGTGGTGGGGTAGTGGTGGCGGCCGCACCTAGAATGGAATGCAGTGCCTCGTAGAAACGGCATGTCTGGGGCTGGGATCCGGAGCGTCCGTTTGACTCTTTGGTCTTCTGATACGCTTGTCTCAGCTCCTTGATTTTCATGTGGCACTGCGTTGCATCCCGGCTGTATCCTCTCTCTGTCATGGCTTTTGAGATCTTATCGTAGATCTTTGCATTCCATCTTTCGATCGCAGCTCCGAAAGCACGGACTCATCGCCCCACACAGCGATCAGATCCAAGACTTCCCGATCAGTCCATGCTGGGGCCCTCTTTCTATTCTGAGATTGCATGGTCACCTCTGCTGGAGAACTCTGCATTGTTGCCAGTGCTGCTGAGCTCGCCACGATGTCCAAACAGGAAATGAGATTCAAACTGCCCGGACAGGAAAAGGAATTCAAATTTTCCCAGGGCTTTTCCTGCGTGTCTGGTCAGAGCATCTGAGCTCGGACTACTGTCCAGAGCGTCAACAGAGTGATGCACTGTGGGATAGCTCCCGGAGCTATTAGCGTCGATTTCCATCCACACCTACCCTAATTCGACATGGCCATGTCGAATTTAGTGCTACTCCCCTCGTTGGGGAGGAGTACAGAAATCGAATTTAAGAGACCTCTATGTCGAACTAAATAGCTTTGTTGTGTGGACGGGTGCAGGGTTAATTCGATTTAACGCTGCTAAATTCGACATAACCTCCTAGTGTAGACCAGGCCTGAGTGTTCTTTCATCATTCTTCCCTTTTAAACTCCTTCCTCAGATGAGTGTCAACTAAGGAAGAATTCACATCCTGGCAAGATTCTTGGGGGAAGCACTGAGCTGTTCCATGGTGGCCCTTCTGATATCACCTTTCCATTGGCATGACCGCCTGGCCCTGGTGTGAGAGAGTCACAGGTTCACCTGAATCAGTGGAGCATCTAATGAGGTAAGCTCCCTTTAAGTCAATGGATATCCAACTCCCATTGCCATCGGGGCTTTAAATTCCAGAGCTTAAAACAAAAACAGACTTTTGCTGACTCAGTCAAAAAGGTGCATTTAGATTTAGACTCCTGACAAGTCCAGGCTTTTTTGAGTTAAGACAGGGGAGATCCTTCTGCTTCAGATTCACACACAACTGACCATTGGAGGAAGCAGACAGTTATTCTACTTTGCTGGCCCTCACCTGATGTCCTTCTGCTCACTCCCAGCCTTTTTAGCCCCAGGGTGTGTCCTGGCAGCTGGGCCTCCAGAAGAGGGCAGCCAATGCCCGTACACTCAGTCACAGACAGCAATGACTATCAATCACAACTATGGCGATACTACCACCCAACTATAATGTTTGCCCTTTCCTTTTGTAGCTTTGCCTATGATTTTTTTATCCAAATTTGAAAAAATTCTAATTTTTGTTTTCTTCCATATGAAACCCTCCAGGCAGCTATATACATTATTATAGCAAGTAAATGGAGGGAAAACAAAACAAAATTTGAACGCACGGTAAGCAGCTGAAAATTATAAAATGAGAGTTTAATCATCAGGTTCCTTGGGATGCAATTCTCTCTCACACCATCAGGGAGGTAGAGTTAGAAACTGTGTCGCTTGCTCTTTCAGTAGCACGTGGGCTGTACAGAAATTAATCTGTGATCAAGGGCTCCTGCAAGCTGCCTGTCACCTTCACCATGCTGCTGTGCACCCTTATCTCCCTCTGAAGTAGGGGGAAACTCTTGCCACAGATAGAAGCATAGAACCATGTTAGGTTTGATGGGCCATTACATGTCCACAATCTGGATCCCAAGAGCTATATTCCATCTGAAATAGAAGCAAAAGGAAGAAATTTAACCCGATATTGATAGAGTAAGGGACACAGGAATGGTATATTGCTTTGTGTATTTTTCACATCGTGTTTTTATGTCACTTTTTTTCTGGGAACTAAAAATATTTTCTATAATTGTGGAATAGGTCCCATGTAGCTAGTGACCAAACTTCTGGGTACAGGGAGTGATGGATACTTTAAACTCTCCTTGATTTGTTTCTTCAAGAATTGAATATACTGTATTCTTCAGCTGCAAGTAAAATTTGTTGGCATTAAAAAAAAAAAAAAAAAAAAAAAGACAGTGTCGCCATAGCAATGAACCAACTCCTCACAAACTGTAAAGAAGGGGGTAAAATGGACGGCTGTTAGTGCCACTTCATTTGGATTTAAAGTCATTAGAGCAAGAAGAAGCTGGAATTCTAAAAGTTAAGTTTCTAAGTTTCACTTTTATGCTGTAGAATTGAAAATGTATTTGTTGCTTTTATGACAACAAAAAAATAAAATAAAATAAAAAGCCTTATTGCCACCAAATGTTCTGACAAGAACTTTAAGACTTACATATATTTTCTGCCATACAATAACGGGCTATTGACTGTGCAAAGGGAAATGAGAATAATAAAATAAGGAAATTTTCACTGTCTTTGAAACCATTTAAAAAAATTGTACTTGTAAATGTTCAGATTTGTCTACAGGGAATCAGACAGTAGCGCCAACTAATAGTCACTGGAATTTATATGGATGATAGTTTGCATAGTGCGCTGTCCTAGTAAATCTACAGGAAGTCTTTGCTTGTCTTATAATGAACTTACTTAGAGATGGAAGAATGTTTGTGAAATTTAAATGTAGTAGGCTGAAATGTTTCCCATAGGACTGAATAATATCTTCATTAAGAAGAGATGAGGGGACCAGAAAACCTTAACATTTTTTTCAAAGAGGAAGGAGGGAGAAGATAAAGCAATTACAAGATATAGAAAATGAAAAATGCAGAGAAGTAATGGTTGGTTAAATCTCTATTAAAACATAAAGTAATTATTCAGCTGTAGTTTTACTGTCTCAGATTCCTTTCCTCTAACTCCATCTTGGATTCCCCCCAATTGGGCTTTTGTCCTCTCCATTCAATTGAATCAGCTCTCAGGAAGGATTCAGATTATTTTCCTGGACAGATCTTTCGATCTCTGCTCCATCTTCTTCCTCCTTTTGACAGTGTCAATCAAAATGTCTCTCTAAATCTCGTATTCACTTGATGTTGTCATTGCTGGTTCTCCTCTTCTGTTTTCTTTGAAGGGGTTCTCCTTCCCCACCCCTTTTTGCACTATACACTTTGAGTGATCTCATCTGCATGCACAACTTCAACCACCATATTTATACTGAAACCTTTCAAATCACCCTTTCTGCTTATGACTTGCCTCATTCATCCAATCTTATACCACTATCTGCCACATTCTCCTTCCTGTCACTCAGGAAATTCAAGAGCTCTGACCTGTCATTCAGGTTCTCAGAATTTCCCACATTGACTACAGACTCCTTCTCATCTTCCTTGGTATGCCTGACACACACATTGCTCTTGTGCAATCCAGTCAAAAGGTGGCAGCTAAATTAATCTCTCTGGCCAGTTGTTCTCACTTCTTCTTTGAATCTGTCTACTAGACAAAAAGGAAATTATTGATATTTGGAAATGTTATGGAGGATGGATTGATAGAATTTGATGACTCCCCTTTTTTATCTGAGAAATCAGGCATGTATCCAAATCCGATTGCTTTTTCCTCCATAACATTTCCAAAATCAGACTTTGCTATATTTACATAGTGCTAACATTTTTATTCAGGCCAAGGTCCACTCATTCTTCAAAATCCTTTTCAAGACCCACCTTTTCTATGGTGCCTACAAGGAACCAGCCAGTTAATGATAGCTAGGTTATTGTGGATATCAAATTTCATTTATTTAATACCAAACAAACCAAAGATTTCAGATTAGCTGAGAACCATGAAGTTGTGCAATAGCTGACTTGTGCAACTGCATTTTCCTATTGTTACTCTTGTCCTCTTCACCCTTTCCTAATTTTCATGTCATTCACTTGTTGTAGCTTGTTTAAAACTAGAGTGTAAACTCTTTGGGGGCAGGGACCATGTCTTCCTGTGTGTTTGCAGTGGGATGGGATCCCTGGGATACACCTGTAACTGTGGGACTGCTGTGACCCCTTAACTCTCCAGCCTGGTCTGTCTCTCACAATGCTTTGCAAGTGACAAGCAGCAAATCTTTCTAGGTGCTGTTATCACCCAGCCACCAGTATGAAGTGGCACACCCAACTAAGTTGCATAAATGCTCTCCAAGCCACTCATGATCTATATGCAGGGAAACACCAGCATATCTCTCAAGCCTCCAGCCTTGCACCCCAGAAACACACAGTCTAACACGGCTCCAGACCTTCTCTTGAACAGTGCAAACTTATTAATTAGTTCACCACTTTGTCAAAGGACATTCACCAGCCTTTGTAATCTGAGCAGATTCCCCAAGCAGTTTTAGACAAACTCACTGGTAAGAATAAAACATATTAAAACAAGTTTATTAACTACAGAAAGATAGATTTTAAGTAATTATAAGTGGTAGGCATAAAGGTCAGAGATAGTTACCTTAAAAAAATAAAAAGTAAACACATATTCTAAATCATAAATTTCAGACTAAGCAAGATTTGAATCAAACAGCTTTTCTCACCACACTGGTTGTTGCAAGTAATTTACAGTTCTTAATACACTGGCTGAATTTCCTTCTCAGCCTGGGACCAATCTCCTCAGTTCAAAGTCTTTGTCTACTTTTCCCTGCATTCTTGTGCCTTCAATGAAGGTGGGGGAGGAGGGAGGTGATCTCATGATGCCACTGTCCCTTATTTTATACTCTCAATCCATGTCCCTGGAAAGATACTGGCCCAGGCATGTCCTGGTAGGCCTTGCTGAGTCACAGAGTTGAGCAATTCCCATTGTGTGGTGCTTGCACAAGTGTCTCTTACTGAATTGTAGATTTCTTGTTTACAATTCCCCTGCTGGTCAATGGTGGTTTAATGCCTGCCTGGGTATGGGTCACCTCCTTTGTTGTCACTGGAGAACTAGCAGTGGGTGACTCCTAAACTCATGACATATTTCAATAATGACTATATAGCAGAATATCATAATTCCATATACAATGGTGATACACATATTTTGACAGAACAATGAGTTTCAGCAGATCATGACCTTTCATATGGTATCTTACATGGCATGCTCTGTATGAAATATCACAACCACATACAAATGATGAATATGGGGGTTACAGGGTCACACACAGCAAGTAGCACTGTACAGTACAAGTACTGTATATAAAGCTATGTCTACACTTACGGTGGTGTGTAAAGCAGTGGTTCTCAAAGCTGGTCCGCCGCTTGTTCAGGGAAAGCCCCTGGTGGGTTTGTTTACCTGCCGCGTCCGCAGGTTCGGCCGATTGCTGCTCCCACTGGCTGCGGTTTGCTGCTCCAGGCCAATGGGGGCTGCGGGAAGGGGCGTGGGCCGAGGGATGTGCTGGTTACCGTTCTCGCAGCCCCCATTGGCCTGGAGTGGTGAACCACGGCCAGTGGGAGCCGCGATCGGCCGAACCTGTGGACGTGGCAGGTAAACAAACCGGCCTGGCCTGCCAGGGGCTTTCCCTGAACGGGAGGTGGACCAGCTTTGAGAACCACTGCTGTAAAGTACAGGCACTACACATGTGGACACAGCTTGCCTTTCACTGCAGCGCATAGCTACATTTGTCTCTATGGTGCATAGCTACATACTACAGTGAAAGGTTCTGGCAACTGGGAAGCAACAGGACACTACACTGCTATTTTTAGCAGTGTAGATGTGGGATGCACTGATTGGCCAGGTAGAGAGCCAGATAAGGTATACACCCTAGGGTTCAGGTGTATGGGGCACTCTACTCACTGAAGATGTGCCTCACCATCTGCACTGCTGTTTATATCCATGCTAGCTGGGTGTGCAGTGTCTGTACTCTACACACTACCATAAGTGTAGATCTACCCTAAGAGGTGGAGGGATGCAGTGGATACAATACTGGATTGGGATTCTTTACTTGGCTCTGCTATTGAACTGCTGTGTGACCTTGGGCAAGTCACTTTATTTCTCTTTGCCTCTGTTTCCCCATCCACCCTTTGTCTGTTTTGTCTATTTAGATTGCATGTTGTTCAGGAAAGGGACTATGTCTTTGCACAAAGCTGAACATGATGGGCCCCCGATCCGCCTCTAGGCCAGGAGTGGCCAGCCTGAGCCTGAGAAGGAGCCAGAATTTACCAGTGTAAATTGCTAAAGAGTCACAGTAATATATCCGCAGCCCCCCATCAGCTCCACCCACCCCCGCTCCCAGTGCCTCCCACCCACTGGCAGCCCTGCCAATCAGCACCTCCCACTCCCAACCCACACCTCCTGATCAGCTGTTTCTTCATGTGCAGGAGGCTCTGGGGAGGAGGGGGAGGAGCGAGGGCACAGCAGGCTCAGGGGAGGGGGTGGAGTGGGGCCTGTGGCAGAGCCAGGGGTTGAGCAATGAGCACCCCCTGGCACATTGGGAAGTTGGCGCCTGAAGCTCCAGTCCCAGAGTCGGTGTCTATACAAGGAGCAGCATATTAACATCTGAAGAACCGCATGTGGCTCTGGAGCCACAGGTTGGCCACCCCTGCTCTAGGCCCTACTATTGGTAGTGAGGTCTGCTAGTAATAATAGCATAATGGGGCCCCAACCCTAATTGGCATCTTTGGGTACTACCATAATACAAGTCTTAATTCTAGAGGAAGGACTTTGGAGCAGAGACAAGGGTACATTTGTGGTGATACAGTTGCTGTGGGGAAAGTGGAGAGGAGAGACTGAGTTTGAAGTGGAAAGCAAGGCTGAAGCAGAAATTGGGGCATGGCAGTAGAGGCCCTGGCAGATGTGACAGTGTGCATATGGCAGAGAATATGTGTTGATGGGTTAGCAGAAGCAGAGAGGGAGAATTTCAGACAGTTATGAAGGCAAGGGCTTGGCAGAGTGGGAAGAGCAGTAGAGAGAGTGGGATAAGGGAAATTGGCAGTAGGAAGTGGGTTTGGATCAGACAGTGTAAATGCATCATTCCCTTGGGATGAAATTAGGGTAATAATCTGCAGCGGATAATGGGACAATTCAAAGCTAGTAAAGGAGTGTTACACAAAGGTGATGCAGCATCCTACACTGCCCAAATGGAGCTGCAAAGTATTCAAAGAGCACAAAGTTTTCAGTGACTCTTTGCCCTAGAAATACTGTATGAGGGCTCCTACACCAGGGGAATGGCAGGGGACTTTGCTATTTTCAAATTTTATTATTATATCCTATAAGCATAAGAATTACTGCAGAAAACCATTGGGTCCATCTTGTCTAGGATCCTGTCTCCCACAGTGCCAGTGTCAAATGCTTCAGAGGAAAGAGCAAGAAATCCCATAGTGAACAGTTATGGAGTAATTTGCTCAGAGAGGAAGTTGCTTCCTCACCACTGTCAACTGGTAGTTGGATTATACCCTCGAGCATGAGGATTTATATCCTTTATAAAAACATTTTACCTTATCTGTTCTCATTATCTCTATGAAATCTCTATTTCTTTAAAAAGTCTTACTAAGATCTTTGGTTTCAGAGTAGCAGCCGTGTTAGTCTGTATCCGCAAAAAGAACAGGAGTACTTTGTGGCAATGAGTTCCACAGACCAATCATGCACTGAATGTATCAAAAGGATTTCTTTTATCTGGTTTAAAATTGCTGCATTCCAATTTCAATTTCATTAAATGGCCCCTTCTCCATGTATTATGAAAAGGATAAACAGGAGCACTTGATTTACCCTCTTTATAACATTCATTGTTTTAGATGCTTCTATGTCCCTTCTCATTAATTTCCTGTCCAAATGAAACTCTCCCATTCTTTTCAATCTTTCCTCATGTTGAAGTTTTTCCAGTTCTAATACAGAAAGGAGAAGGGGGCAGAATTTCAGAGGATTGTGCAAAGGATGTTTGCTAAGGCATGGAGCCCAGCTCTTTGCACGCCAGCATACAGGGAGGTTGGGCATTGGTGGGCCAGAGGAGAAGTGGGGGTAAGATCTGAACTTCTGCAGCTGTTCTTTTCCTTTTTTCCCCACAGAGGGGGCTGTGTTTAAAGTTGCAGTGACTACAGCAGCTTCAGGGTACTGGTACCAGGGGAGCAATTGACAAAGCGCCCTAATGCAGTGGAAATCAGGAGAAACAGAATTATCTAAAATATTCGCTCCCACCCCCACCAAAAAAAAGGACTGCCAGCCACTGGCCACATATGAAGGTGTGAAGAGGAATAGATCTTGTTTGAGGATATTTTTGAGGTGACCAGTGGGAAATTTAGGTTCCTAGTGGACAGCAGGTCTAAACCTCAATTGTGGAGAGGTCACCATTGCTCTTGAATACAAAATAACTGAGACATATGATGTTCCTTGAGGCTTCTTTAACTATACTAGTCACCTGGAGTCATGGTGTGCTGAAATCAATGGATCTTTCAATCAGCAAAATCTGTTTATGCATGCACCAAAAAATAATAATAAAATAAAAAGAGAGAGAGAGGTGTTCTTTAATGATTCATGATAGATACTGTGGACTCAAACTCAATGTTTTAAAATTTTCTCAACTAAAGATCAATACTAAAATGTGTTCTCTATACTTACATAACATAACTATTTTATTGGGAGAAACCATTTCATTATGATTGGTTAAAGCTCTCCAATCCAATAAAAAAAAAGTACTCAATATATTGGATATATTAAATGATCTATGAGTCTATCATCACTTTAAGTGATAAATATGATAATACCCATATGCCTTTATAATTTAGCTGAGCCTGTCACTTACAATAAAGCCTGGTTTATTAACTACAAATAGACAACACTAAGGATCCTACACTCCTTATTCAGGCTAACCTCCTTTTGGAATCAATGGGAATTTTGCCTAAATAGAAATGCATAACAAGACCCAGTGCTTGTATGTATTTTACCAGAAGAAGCATACATTTTCTAGATACTTAGTTTTCATTTGATTATTATTGCCCCTATAATATGGTGAGCATAAAATTAAAATTGCACAGCCATCTAGACAAATTTAGCCTGAGAACATTTAAATGGGGATATCTAAAAGCAATTGCAGTTGCTGGAGCTATCGTAATAAGTGTACCCATTTAATACACTGTGCAAAATGTTTCAATGTTTGATTCTTGTGTTGAGGGCTCATCACACATTGTAACCAGTTTTTAGAGAGAGGGTGAAATCTGTAATGATTCAGTGGTGTTTCAAAACCAGCATTCCATAGCTAGCTGCAAGGAAAGATGCAAAAGCCAAGTGAGACACAAAAGAGAAATGTGCTGTTAGTTGATAGGGAGGAAGGGGACATAATGGAATTTGTATAGGTTTTCTAAGGGCTCTGTTTTACCACAGAACTGAAGGAATTATATACGTAAGGAATCTATTTTCTGTTCTATCTTGTTTTGCACACATAAAGCAAATGTAAAAAATAAAGCCAAATTCCTCTCTGTTACTCCTGTACAACTCCATTTACTTTACCCTTCTTTTAAACAAAGCAAATTAGATATAGATATATCTCAAATCCAGGGGATGGCAAATAATCTGAATGTGGAGTGGAATAAAATTCCAATTCTCCTGCACGCTCCTGTAACTGTGTGAATTCTTTGGCATTGTGCTCTGTGAAACAACTGAAAACAGGCACCCAGATTGAAGTCCTAGGATAAAATCCTTGGCTCCATTAAAGTCACTGAATGAACATCAATGGGACCAGCATTTTTTATGTATAATAGAAAATTTCCTTCCAGGACCTTTATTCTGGTGCCAATTTTATATTTTGTTTCACTAAGTGCTAATACTTCTTTCTTTCTCCAAGAGCTTCATGTATTGGAAAATGAAAGGATGCAAGATTAACCTGGAGCTTGGGGGCTAAAGTACTTTGCTGCCATTAAAGCAACAAAACAGAAAGTGTGTGTGGGCTCTTGAGATAATCTTATAATTGAACTGTCACAGAACTCTTCTGAAATCTTAAACCAATTTTATTGTCAAATAAGTTAGCATTCCATAAAACATTAACAATGCAGTTAGGCAAGGTATCAGGGAAATAAATCATCTGATATAGTGCTGATATTATATCATGTGGTATTCCAACTAGTTACTTTTCCATAACCCATAATATTTTCTTAGAGGTGTGTTCTATGAGTTCACATGTTGTTGCTTGTTTGAAATCACAAAGGAGTAACTTCATGAATGAGATATTTCTAAATGCTCTCCTAAAACCTCCATTAGACTGAGGTGTAAAATGGTCTAAAGAAGCTACGTACCTTCTTCACATAGCTGACTGCCCATCAGTCTCAAGAGCTGCTGGTGCCCAAGTGTGTTTAGCAATGTCTAGAAGATAAGTAAGAGTTGGGAAATAAATGATTTCCTCCATAGTAGAAGAATGGAGGTGATTGTAGTTATCAGAATCTCGGCGTAAATTAGTTTGGGGGACAGTTATTTGTGTCTGGTTCAGAGACATATTTCCCCTCAGTTTCCTTTTCCTTCTGACTAGCCATTGATACTCAAGAAGCATAGACAATAGTGGGATATTCTGTGCATTTATAACAGGGGTCGGCAACCTTTCAGAAGTGGTGTGCCGAGTCTTCATTTATTCACTCTAATTTAAGGTTTCGCGTGCCAGTAATACATTTTAACGTTTTTAGAAGGTCTCTTTCTATAAGTCTATAATATATAACTAAACTATTGTTGTATGTAAAGTAAATAAGGTTTTTAAAATGTATAAGAAGCTTCATTTAAAATTAAATTAAAATGCAGAGCTCCCCAGACCAGTGGCCAGGACCTGGGCAGTGTGAGTGCCACTGAAAATCAGCTGGTGTGCCACCTTTGGCACCGATGCCACAGGTTGCCTACTTCTGATTTATAATATGTGAAGTCCTCATGGCTTCTCTGGGTTTCTGCTGGGATTAATGCTAGGGAAGAATTTAGGCAAGAAACAATGAACAAAAAATTCAAACACAATTTCCAAGTTGAAATGGTCATTATAAAGAGCTTAAGAAGAAGTCATGTACCAGTCACAAACATTTTGTTAGAGCTGGGGGCTTATTTTTTATAAAAGATCCATTGGTTGGGCTGGAGCCAGGTTTCTGGTATTCTGTCCAATTGATCAGTAAATCACCTACTGCTGATGTTTTGTTTTGTTACGAGAATAGAGGTTTTTCATCTTTTAGATTTTCAATGGTGGAAATGTTGTGGCTTCTGGAAGAGATTAGTCAATAGTATGTTACTCTTAAAGTGTTTATGCGTCATAAACACAGTTGAATGGGGCCATATCCCAGATGTTTCATGACGCTACTGTACCATTTGCAACTCAAGTTATTGGCCACACTGTCTAGATGTGATGTTTCAAATGAGTAAACTTTATACATTCAGAGTTATTGCTTCTGTCAGCCCACTGCATTGCCAGCTACAAAAAAGAAAGGTGAATTAAGGAAAAGATTGAGTTGTGACTAAAGTTCTTGCCAATGTCTCATTTGAAAGATCTCAGTAACGTGACTTTACTTTGATTCAATAACAAATTCAATAGCACATTTATTCCAGAGGAAGCAGGCAGATCTGTTCCTTGTCTTTCCTTTAAATGCAGTGAATGAATGAGTGCATGGTCGAGCTGCAGGGAATTTTCTGCTTGTGGTTTGAGTTGAACTGTGTAAATTCTGTTTCTTGCTTCATTATTTATCAGTATATTATTCATAGTGGAACTATAGTCTCAGAACCTGTTCAATTTCATCCTCTCTTAACTTGATTGTGCATTTTGTATTTAATAAATATTACCTTGATCAACTGAAGCAGGAACTTTTTAATAACTTGATTGAGACAATAGACCTGGTCAAATCAGATGTCTTTTTTGATGAGCCTTTGATGGATCAAGCACCATTTTAAAAACTTTTTAAAGAAAAGTCTAAGAAAAAAATAAAATGGTCTGCTTGCATATTGGAATTTAAAATAGCAGTCAACAAAGTCTTGCTTAAATATTTTGTACGTCAGTGACAGAGACACTTGGCTTTCAGACAGGTTGCTGAAGTCTTTTTGCATGCCTTCTATCAGTGACAGCATTTATGCCAGTTTTACTTCTAGAGGAAATGCAGATGTATTGATTTACCAGTAGCAACTAGTCCAAGCCCCTAGGGATTTGATAAACCGGCATGCAAAACTCCACATAGAAGGATGTTCTCTTATCCTTTTAAAGGAAATAAATACACTGAAGACTCAAAACCTTTTAGTGTGTAGTTTTTACCCTAAAGGAATGTGACCATAATGAGGCACTTTTCAGTCAGGATTTTATCTAATTTTTTGAAAATATTCTGGGAAACACACACACACACACACACACACACACACACACACACACACACACACACACACACACACACACACACACACACACTCTCTCTCTCTCTCTCTCCCCCTCCCTCCCTCCAAGCCGTAAACTCGGGCTATAGCACCGATCCAAGGCTAGAACCAATGTGTCATGAACCAAAGCACATTTCTGGCTCTTGGCACGACTCCAGCATTTAGAAGCTGTTTAAGTGCTGATCTTACTTTTAGATTGGCACACAAAGCCTTAATCGCCCTTATTTGTCATTATTGCTAAAAAGGAATTTTTTAAAAAAAGCAAAATAAAACGGAAGATTCCTGAGTTGCAAAGACGAGGTACTGGACATGTATATTTCAGTCTAAATCGACTTGCCACGGACAGCGATTCAGTCGATATTTTTTCATCAAAGTTCCCTTTCTAAAAATAGTTCTAGTAGTGATGACTACTAGCAGATCACTACTCCTCACTTTTTATTAGCTGCGTAACATGTTTTCCATGGTGGATCATATCGTGGCAGACGCGTATCCTTTCTCCCAGCTCCTTCCTAACACCTGAGGACGAGCCTTGAAATTACACTTGATTGAAACTGACCTCAGTTTTGTTGAATTACTTTAATCCCACTGCCCTCATAAACGGTTGGAAAAGAAATATAATTGCAAAGGAAATGGCATTGCCTCTAGATTATCGCGGTGTTGCAATAGTAGAATTTCTTGTGTTTTCTAACATGTCTTATCCCCTTTCTCCCCCCCCCCCCCCGTAACCGTTTTTTCTGCTGAGGAGCAAAGAGCTATCAAAGTGCAGAACAGATGCTGTATTCCTTCCTGCAGACCTCTTCAGCTAACTTCATCGTTGTTTGTGGAAGCGCAAAAGGACTACTGAGACCGCAGAGTCTAAAAGTTTAAGATGTATTTATTAAAGCAAATGAAACCAGAAAAACCAGACCAAGACAGTTCCCGCCCGAGCGCTTTTCGCTGTGTAAACCGTGCAATTCATATAGACAAGAAGCGAGGGCTCAGCCTTCAGGCTCGCCGGCTCCCGCGGGCGCAAGAGGGACTCGGACCCTGGCTACAAAAAACGCTACAGTAGAAAGACAACTTCAAAACATTCACATGGTGGGTGTTAGTGTTATTTGTTTAGAGGCAACGAACTGCCAACCCGCGTCCCACCGAGCCAGCGTCCTGGCTGTTATCAAACGTATGAAAAACCGTGGAAGGAAAATCTCTAAAACAGGAATTAACACTTGACAATCGGCATTTCCTTCCCACCCCCACCCCCCTGTTTTAAATCAAGCGGCAAAGTGCGTTACAATCACTATATACAAGGCGCTCCAAGAGGCTCAGCTCTGGCCCTGTAACACACACAAGAGACAGACGCGCCCTGACTGCCTGGCTGGGGCTGTGTCCTTCCCCCCCAGCCGCCCTGCTCAGGAGCCGCGGGAGAACCGGGGCTTGCATCGGAGCGTCCCCGGGTAGCAAGCGGTCGCAGAGCCCCCAAGCCAGCAGCGGGTCCCGAGGCGCCTCCGCTCCCCTTCCCGGGGTGGGGCTGGCCCCCTCGGACAAAAGGCACCCGTGGCCGCTGCAGCAGCAGCGAGGGCCTGCGGAAAGTGCCACCTGTTTCCTGGCCGGATCCTCAGCGGGAGGCACTTGCTGTCAGTAGGGCCTGACCACCACCGCCTCCACCTCTTTGGACGGTCTCCGGTCCTTCACCAAGAAGTTGATCATCCCCTCGGACTTGATGAGCAGGTTGCAGCCCAGGAAGAAGATGCCGAAGACCACGGTGAGCGAGAGGACGCACATGACCGCGATCTGCACCACCCGCATGATGTAGAGGCTCCTCTCGTCCGGGCCGGTCACCACGAAGCCGTTGTCGGTCACCACGGAGGCCTGGGTGCAGCAGCCCAGGGCCCGCTCCAGGGAGTCACTGCTGTTGGCGAAGAAGAGCCCCGCCGCCTCGGTCTGATTGCCCAGCGAGGCGTTCATGGCCGGCCGGGGGAGTGGGCGCGGGCGCGGATGCGGACTGGAGGAGCGCGGAACAGGTGGCCCCGAAGACCAGCCCGGAGCGCCTCATGCAGCAGCGGCGGCTCGGCAGAGCAGGAGGGAGTGAGCGGCTGGCCGGGGCGCGGGGTGAGGGCCAGGCAGCGGCGGCTCCAGGCGAGTTCTGCGCTCCCCCCCAAGCTCGCAGGAGCCGCCTCCTTCTGCTCGGCTGGGGCTGAGAGAACTTCTCTGCCTGGGCAGCCACTCGCCGGGGGAGGTGTTCGCTGCTCCTGCTGCCGAGGGGAGAGCGCCCCTGCCCGGCTGCTGCAGGCAGGAAGGGCGGGCAGCTGCTGCTGGAGTCACAACACCCTCCGGCACTCGCCTTGTCATTTGATGACTCGGAGATTTGTTTTTTAAAGGGCTGTCGGTCTCTCAGCGGGGGCGGGGGGGGATGTGACAGGCCAGCGGGAATGATGACTTGGCTGCTGCACTGCCTCCTACACTGCTGGGAAGTTTGTTAAGAAAGATTCCACACCCCCCCCAAAGCCAGCACCCCCTGCGCTTCCTGGCACAAAGCAACCCCAAAAGCGCGACACTGGCACCTGTATCCTCCTGGTCCGAGCTAATTTTTGGTTGCATCACACCTGGTATTCCCATCCGTCCCTTAGTTTTAAGGTCTAAATTTAGTGCATCTGCAGCTAATAGCAGTGATACTTTGTCTCTATTTTGATGGTGCAATTTCTGTGTGTGTGGCCAACATTTGTCAGGTTCGGGGAAAATCTGATTACTACATCTAACCCTTTGTGGCGCAGTTGCATAGGGACACAAGCTCTGGATTTATATGTGCAGCAGGAGTGGGTGAACATCTTCTCTATTCAAGCAGTGGAATTTGGCTGATTGAGAAACAAATAAACAAACCGTGGCAGGTTCTAGCTTTTTGCAGCACCTTTGTTCTGGGATGCATTGATGGGCAGTATTGTTGGGTTTTTAGGTGTAAGATGAGCATCTACATTTCCTCTCTATTTATGCAAGAGATTTAGGAGGATTGAGGCCAAAAATTGGCTGGATCGATCAGGATGCACAAGCAAGGGGGTTTGCTGTGCTCTTGTGTTGAGATGCATCATGATCTGGATTATATTGGCACAGTAGGAGTGTCTACATGTGCTTTATTTACACGGATCCAAATGTCAGGTGCAGTTTTTGCTGTGTTGTGGTACCAGGATGTATGATCATTTAGGGTTTTTTGGGTGCAGTAGAATGACTAGATATGTGCTTTATTTTGGCAGTTTAATTTCAGGGCTTGGATATAAAATCAGCCAGATCTTTTAACCAGACTCATTTATTAGCTGAAAATGCAGGTGCCATATGGCTGCTTGTGTCTGCAGTAGCCACCTGTCTCCCTTTGCTCCACTCAGCTGCTTCTAAACAGCAAAGTGCTAAGGTCCCATGAAAGTATCCATAGTTAGAAATCTTTGGAAATATTTTTGTTGTACAAAAGTATAAGCACATTGCAGGCTGCTGGCAGTTGATTCTCCTGAAATCCTAAAGAGCAGCTAAATAGTTTAGCAGGATCCTATGCACCATCACTTATGGTGCCATTAGAGATGTAGACCTAATTCTGTATTCCTCTTCCTTGCTTTCTTGAGAACTGTGTATTTGGGAGCCAGAGATCTGAACCATTTCACATTACACTTCATGTGGATTTGACTCAAAAATTGACCTTATGTCAGTCTGAATGAATGGCTAAACTGAACAGATTAATTGTCTTTTATGTCTTACTTCCCCAGTAAAGGGTGAGAGTGGTAATAAGGAATTGCATCACCAAACACACAGATATATAAACAGAATCTGTTTGTCATGAAAAAAGCCAGCAAATGTAGAATGAGCAGGCTGAATTAAATACCTTTCTGTCTTGTACAACATGGGCTAGCCCTAGGACAACACTCTGGGCACTCTGGAAATCTATGCCTCGAGGAGAGAATCTATCACACTTGTGTGCAGCCTGCCTTTTGGATCTGCAGTGATGTTTCCCGACTCCGGGAATAAGATAGGGTTGGAGAATGGCAATTCCTGCTGGTGTCAACCACGGTACCAGAATTAGTGTTGCCTTACATGAGAAACAGTGAGCATGATAAATGGAGGGACAGCAAATGGATCCAAGACAACAGGAATGCATCCACTGCTAGAGCCTGTTGGGTCTATCTCCAGCTGTACAATTTATCCAGCTGGCTGAAAAGTTGGGTTTCAAGAAGTTCACTCCCAAGGGTCCCAAATAGCAGGGACTCTTAGTTTTGCATATGTTTGCATATTTTCTTGCTGTAGATCCAGTATCCAATAATGTGATTGATTTACTGTCAGCTGCTGTAATTTTCAAACCTGCAATCTCCTCTGCCTGAATTTAAATTTAGTTCTTGAAACAGCTACCAAAATCTACTTGCTAGGGCTGTCCGCTATTGAGAGTAAGTACTGACTGTGTAATTGATCTACAGAATGGTTGGTATGTTGTCTGTGCAACAGGTTACACAATCAAGTGGTCTGTCTTTGTCAAATTGTGAATAAGTCTACAACAAGTTCCAGGCAATTAATATGGAGGGATGAGTACTTCTGAGCCTCCTTGTGGCCAGTGCAATCCCTAAGCTAACATCAGACTATCACTAAATGCTGAAAGAACCTAAATATAACCCCCTTCCTCATTCCAGGCCTGCACTGGCACTTCCTCTAAGCAGAGTTTGCTGATGTTCCAAAGTCTTTCCTGAGACCACCAAGATATCGTCTGTCTCTGGAACTCTTGCCACATAGGCTCACCTGCATTCTAGGAATTCCTTGGCAAGCCATAAGGGACATCTATAATCCTTTCCTTGGGCCCCTATCAGACCTATCTATATATGAAGTCCTGAACTGGATGAGTTCTGATGTCATTCTCACAGATGGGATAGGATGAGGTCATTTTGTTTTCACTGCTGGATACAAACCACCATATTAATACGAATCAATGAGAAGGCTGATGGTCATTTTATCTAGTGAATATTGCGGGAAGATACAAAATCTTCAGAAGAGGAGCCAAAACCCCATGTGATTCTTAGCTCAACACCTGATGCCACCAGGCTTCTAGACAAGCTTTGTGGAGCACCCCTTAATAACCAGATTGTTTCATGGATCATCCTCTCTCCTGTGTGTAATTCTCTGTGTGTGCACCATCTCCACTCCCAGTCAAGATGGCATTGCATCTCCACAGCAGTTAGAGCAATGGATTATTTGGAAAGTATTTAATGTTCTTTTAGCTTTTTGAAAAATGCTATTTAATAGCTGGGAATGAGGAGAGCCAGAACCCTATGCCAAGTCAGCACCCTTTGGACCATTATCAAGTACTTCATGGATGAGGTAGTTTGGGAACTACTGCTATAGCACTTTCCATATGACAAACTCAATGTAATGAATTAATTCCATGACAATATGAGGTGAAGGTAATGTTGTTATCCTCATTTTACAGATGGGGACATTGAGGCACAGTGAGGCTGTGATTTACCTTGGGTCACACAAGAAATGGAAAGAGAAACCAGATAAGATAACTCCTAATTCTGTACTTTGTGCCCTCTGACATTAAAATTTGTTCTAAGGTTTTCTTCTATGGTGGAGTGGCAAAATAGAGAAAGAGTTATTACCGTAAACAAACAACAAATCCTATATTCCATACATTTTGTTTTAGATTGTAATTTAATGCCAGAATTAAGGCAGGATGTACAATTTCACCTCTGTAGAATTACTATAGTTTTTTAATTCTTATTTTGAGTTTAGCTTTTAAAATCTGCTGGATTTGAAAAACAAATATAGAGCAGCTTTGAACATTGAAGTGCAGGTGATCTGTCTTCTGCAATCAAACAATCTTCTGCAGTGCTAGGAGAGCCAGACTTTTCATATGTGCAGTGACAGGTGGTTGCTTAGTACTAATGTGTAGAGAAGCATGAAAATGGTAATTTCTGTTCTCTGATCCAGTCTCATTAAAATACATAAGCAGAGGAGAATCATTGTCAGACCTCCAAAAAAGTCCCGTTCTTATACTTGAGGATTTAAAATACCAGAAATAAATTACTTTGAGTAAACCAGTAACTGAAAGAGCCAAAAACAAAACATTGACCCCTTCTTAAAACTTTCATTTAGAGTACTTGCATGAATTTCCATTAGTGACAAATCTAGCTTGAAACCCATCTTATAAGTGTTGATGTAATGATTAACCAATAAATAACCCAACTGATGAAATATTAACCAAATTATCCTGCAGCAGTTTCGTTGATGCTCAGTTTCCAAACTTATTGCACTATAGCATTTCACTTTTCATTCTGAGTTGTTGCTTTCCTTGCTAGACTTCAATGCAGTAAGCCCTGTATAGTTAGAGAAAGGCATTCCAGTCTATTTTCATTCACTTTAGTCATTAATTTACTTTTGTGCTGAGTCTTGCTATGATTTGTTTCAACCAAAATATGAATTGTGGTGTTTAGGGTTTTGTTTGTTTTTGCAAAGGGACAATTGGATCAGTAATTTTTATGAGGATTTTTTTGACACATCAAAAGCTTTTAAATATTTTAATGACAGTTTTTTGTATAAGTAAGAAATGGGGAAAAGTATAAAGTTCAAGTTTAGTACAATAGGAGCCTTCGATGATGAAGAAAAATCAAGTCAAAGTTTAAAAAAAAAAGTTTTGATATGTGCTAATATATTTCCTTCCCTCTGTGGATCTGAAAACAGTTTTCCAAACACAAATTAAGCTTTACCAACAACCCTATAATATAGGAACATATTCTCATCTGAAGCTATTTGGAAAAAAATTATGAAAATATTTTCATAAAAAATGGACATTTTTTACTCACTTTTCTGACCATCTTCATTATTACCCTCATTATACAGATGCTGAAACTCCAACTCAGGGAAGTTGGTCATTTACTCAAGGTCACTGTGATGACCACCCCACACAAAGCTTGAAGGGATTAAGGTGGCTAGGTAGGCCAAGGTTTCACCTGGAGGAGGAGTAAGGATTGATTAGAGATGAGGCTCAGTTGGACAGGAACAGGAGTGGCCTGTATAAAGCACAGCTATGGGCTGCAGGGAAGTAGTCTCTCCATAGCAGGTGTGTTTGGGGCTGCAGAGGCAAGTAGCCTCCAATTATTCCCTGGGATGAGAGAGTTTGGGCTGGCAAACCCGGGGGGAGCCCGAATGTACGGGAAGGCTCTGGGAAAAGGCAGTAAGGTCCAGATGGTACAGGCCTTGGGTGCTGACTAGGGGGCCCCTGAGCTGGAACCTGATGTAGAGGGCTGGCCTGGGTTTCTCTACCAGCTACTGGGGAAGTGGCTCAGACCAGGCAGTGGAGGGCAGACTGCCTGAGACAGTTTGCTCCCAAAGATTCTGATACCCTAAAAGGGGACCACTATAGTGACGTGGCCAGAGGACCAACTCATGAAGAGCTGTAGCTCTTGGAGTGAGAAGGGCCACAGGGTGAGAAAGGATGACAGGTGGAGAGACCACCAGAGGAGGGTGCAGCACCTGAAAGGAGCTAATCCCCAGAGCGGCCAGCAGGAGGTGACCCTAGTGTAAGTGGACCCTGTGACTATCAGTGCAAGTGACTGTCAGGAAGAGAACTCAGAGTCCTCACTCCTATATCCATAGTCTAAACATTGGTGTTGAGGGAGTAAAGGCCCGGCCCGAGTGTCCTTCTGCACTGGCAATCTGTGGGTGTTGAAATAGCCCCTTGGGGCTGTGATGGCTGGCCATAGGTTAGAGAAGGGCTGAAATTGCTCTAAGTCACAGTGGTTCTCAAACTTTTTTTTTTCACGGACCATTTGAAAATTGCTGAGCGTCTTGGGGGACCACTTAATGATCTTTCCAAATGTTGTTTGTTACTGTTAGCTAACTCCTGTAAAGGGCTTTGGATAAAAGCACTATCTGTTTAAAAAAAACTTTCTAATTAACATTTTTTGGTTCTACAAATAAAAGCACACAACTCATTTTTTAATATCCGTAGTCTTACCTTTCTAATGTGATGGATGTGTCCTCTCTCCCCTGCCGCAGTAGCCCCCAAACTGTAGCTGGGAAGGAGGGGGGTCTCTCACGCCACAGCAGCTACAGAGTGGAGGCTGGGAAGGAGTGGGGTATCTCCCATGCCACTAGGGTGACCAGATCACCCAAGTCAAATATCGTGATGCGGGGGGCGGGGCAAAAAACAAAAAAAACCCACCCTTCCTCCACAAGCGCTGGAGGGAGGCCCGGGAGACGGAGGGGAAGCACGGGGCCAGGGTGAGTGAGAGTCCGGCCTGGCCCCGAGCAGCCAGGACTCAGTTGAGTGGTAGGGAGAGTAGGGGGGCGGCCCGCGGGACCAGGCGGCGGCTGTTCTCCCCCCCGGGCAGCGGGACTCAGGAGCAGCCGCTGCTGCAGCTCCCACTGCCACAGGGGGAGGAACCGGCCTATGGCCAAGCTCAGCGGCTACGGCTGCGGCTCTGGCACCCGGGCCTGCTGGGGGGACCCAGCAGTGCGCACGCTGCGCCCAGCCCAGCCCCTGGCCAGTCGCCTCTGGGCTGCTGCCCAGCTGGTGCTATCCCGCGGCGGCCCCGGAGTGGGGGCAGCAGGCCCCAGCCCCCCCCATCCCGCTTGGGTCCCGCAGGGGAACAAACGGGGTTGCCGATGCCTCCGTCCCGGGGCCGCCACGGGATTGCACCAGCTGGGCAGCAGCCCAGACGTGACTGGCCAGTGGCTGGGCACAGCGTGCGCACTGCTGGGTCCCCGCAGCAGGCCCGGGCCCGGATGCCAGAGCCGCAGCCGCCGAGCGCCACGTGCTTGGCCGCTTCTTCCCCCCGCGGCAGTGAGAGCTGCAGCAGCGGCTGCTCCAGAGTCCCGCTGCCCGGGGGGGAGAACAGCTGCCGCCTGGTCCCGCGGGCCGCCCCCCTACTCTCCCTACCGCCCGACTGAGTCCTGCCTGCTCTGGGCCAGGCTGGACTCTCACTCACCCCAGCCCCGCGCTTCCCCTGTGTCTCCCAGGCCTCCCTCCAGAGCTTGTGGAGGGAGGAGGAATAGTGAGCCTGGGGAAGAGGCGGGGATTTGGGGAGGGAGCCAATGGGGGGGAGAAGGGGGCGGAGTCGGGGCGGGGGGGCGCGAGCACTTCTGGGCTCTGGAGCATTTCCTTGTTTGTCCAGTGTCCCGACTGCACATTGGTCGGGACATGGGACAAACAAGGAAATATCGGGACAGTCCCGATAAAATCGGGACGTCTGGTCACCCTACATGCCACAGCAGCCACAGAGCAGAGGCTGGGAAGGAGAGGGGTATCTCCCCTGCCACTGCAGCCTGGAGCTGGGGAAAGTTGCCTCTTTCTTTGTCTGTCGCAGCCCTGCACATTCCAAATCCCCCCCCACCTTCTCTTCTCACACCACTGCCCCCTCCCCCCTACACCCTATTCCCCCCCAAAGCCACCACCTCATCTTACATGTGCCAAGCCTGCATGGCTCCACTGATTAAGTGGGTGGCCTTTCATTCCCTTGTGTGCAGCTGCCCAGGTGTGCATCTTAGAGGGAACAATCTGTGGACCACTGGTGGTCCACAGACCACAGTTTGAGAACCTCTGCTCTAAGACCTCTGCTGGTGATTGGGCCAGCTGGTTCTAGGATTGGTGGAGAATAAAGGTAGTGCAAAGGCACTTTTGGTCCATCTTCAGCTACTCTTGCTCCAACTTAGATAAAACTCAGAATTGGTATTAAGTCTCTAACATCAGGATAGAAAGATACACCTAAAATCTAGATCAAGATGCAAAAGTTTCCTTTGAGATGAGTAGCAGCTCCAGTCAGAGAAGCTAATGAACTGAAAGATAGCAGTAAGAAACAGAAGACTGCGTTGTGCTATTCTTAAAAATAAAGTGTGATTTCTAGCTGTGGATTCATTATCCATATTCAAATAAAAGCGAAACCATGTTTTTGGGGGGCAAGATGATTTATTTTCTATTGTGTGGCATTTGTTGTTTGAGAACATTAAGGAAATAGATCAAAATCCAGAGTATATTTCAGGTCATGTAGTGACATCTAGTGTGTATAAGAGACAACATGCAGTACTAACTTATACACCGTGGGTTTTGAAATGAAAAACAGAGAAGGGACGCAATCTCACAACAGCTTCCGGAAATCTGAACTAATTATTGGCAGCAACAAGACAAAGTTGTGGTGTCACCTGATTACAATGTGACCATTACAAAACTGATCATATAAACAAATATTTGAGCCTGCCAGCACTAAACTAGAGATGACATCAAATTAACCTCAAAACTAATGGTCCTATAAGGTTAAACAACCAAATTTAGGCTGCCTCTTCTGCAAATGGGGAAATGAGGTAGCTAAGTGGGAAACCACTGCTGTGTACCTTTCTGAATTTCTCCAATATCTACTAGTGAGGGCATTCTGTACCAAAAAATTAAAAATTTTGCACACCATATTTTAAAATTCTGCAAGTTTTGTTTGTTAATAAATAAATGCAGAGGCTCCAGCATGGCAGTGGGGAGCACAGGCCATTAGCTGTACGAAGGTGGGAGATCACCCTACAGCCTCCCCACCCCCGGGACATGGACTCAGCGGTGAGTCTGTGCCCAATCATGACACTGCATAAGGCCTGAGCCTGCCCCAGAAACACCCTGGGGCCCTGATTCTCTGCACCAGGTGTGGGGCAGGCATGCTCAAAGAGGCAGGATCCAAGTATGGAGGGGCTCAGTATGAAGGGATCCAGGTGTGGGGTCAGAGGATTCTGTGTGGGACAATCAAGGTGCAGGCAGCTCTGTGGGGGGCCTAGGTGTGGGGGGGATCTGGATGCACAGAGGCTCGTTGGGCGGGGGGTGTTTCAGGTGCAGGCGCAATGGGACTCTGCAGGAGCTTCCAGGTGAAAGTGGTTGGGGCTCAGCGGAGGGGTCTGAGTGTCTCAGCACGGGGGTCTGAGTGCTGTGGGAGGGGGGTGGGGGTCTGGGTGCAGTTCTTTGGAGGTCAGTGACATGGGGTCAGGATGTGGGGGCTCTGGGTGGTGCAGCTGGTGTAGCATCAAAGTGGGGTTTTGAGTGCATGGACCTCAGTGGGTGGTGGTCTGGGTTCAGGGGTGGGGGTTCAGAAGCAGGGAATCTGGGTTCAGGAGGCTCCAGATGCAGGGGTTGAGGTTTAATGGGGTGGGGTTTGGGTATGGAGGACTAGGGGGTTCTGGGTGTATGGGGTGAGACTTGGCAGGCGTGTTTAGGTATAGGAGGTCCGGATGCGTGGGGGTAGGCAGATGGGGGAGCAGCTCCGTGTACAGTGACCCTCCCCCCACAGCTGAGGAACAATGGGGGCAGGAAGCAGGGAAGGATACTGAGTTTCCTGCAGCTGGGGGAGGTTTCTGGGGGTGAGTCTGACACAGCCCCAGTCATTCCTTGCAGGGGAAGAGGAAGTCTCATCCTCTCCCACCTCCACCCCACCCAGGACTAGCATCTGATCCCGGCTCAGGGTAGGAGCCACTGGCTGGGGTGTCCCCAGCCTTGTGGTGATTTACTTCTTTGCTGGCTGCCTGAAACAATGTACCTGCACAGCTTGGGAGTGGTGTGTGATTGCTCTTGCAGCTTCCCTTTGTTTCCCTGTCAGAAAGTCATTTTTCTGCAGGGAAGCAAAGAAAGCTGTGAGGTGGAAGGGAACACAACAAGAATTCTGCACACACGCAGTGGTGCAGAATTCCCCCAGGAGTAAATATCTGAGGACTTAGCACTCTGCATGTGCTTTGCAGCCACACTTATGGGTGAGTGGGGAACTTGGAATAATAAGTGCATATCTTCTCTGACCCAGCTGTAATTCATCTCATGTAAATTACATCTACCCTTGATAGGAGTACCTGCATCAGGCTCCATAAGGAACTGCAGCTAGGTCAAATAAAGGCCCTCATTAATGCTGTGTTGTCATTAATGCATGGTCATGTGTGCCAACAAATAGAATAGGGTCTGAATCTGAATTGAAGTAAAGGATGTTGACATAAACGATTGTTGAAAATATCTAAATGTACTGTGTGCATATACTGTGTGCCTATACAAATATATTTTATGTATCAGTCAGCTCCAGATTGATCTACACTTCCTGTCTCTTGCTCTTTTGTATTGCTAATACATTGCACAAACATTATTGTCACCATTTAAAAGAGTTGTATAATGTCAATCTTGTTATGTAGTTTGAAAAATTACCTGCCCTTTGTGCAGGTAATCTTAACCTAATCTGCACCAGCTGAATCATTGTCAACTCAGAGGGCTGCAATTTCACTTTAGTTTTTTGTACATATGTACCACATCTGAGAGTGCTGGCATATTGAGGGTACTATCTGTGATTAATACTGTAGGGTCATTGCACTGCATTCTGGTTAAAATTTGGATAATAAGATTTTAATATTGATTTATAATACAGAGGGCACTTTATTTTTAAACTTGCTGTAGGAGAGCTGAATGTTGGTCCCATTAAAGTAAATGGCAAATCTCCCATCAACTGCAAAGGGAACAGGCTCAGCAAAACAACAATGCCTTTTATACAACATTCAGTTTCCATAATACAAGGGGCCTGGTGGATGGTTATAGACTCCTTTGAGACAAGTGCCTTAGAATGGCTTCTACCTATTGGTGTTTTGGGTACTGATACTGATAATGCCTCGAGGGTTGCTTCCTTCATGTCTTCTACAACTAGTGCATTTGCACGCACTTAGGGGGATAATGTAAAAGAATCTTTAGGTGAGGTTAGTGAGGCTACAGGCAGTGAAGTAATTTCCAGGACCTCTGGGACATTAACTTCCATTGTCAAAAAGAATTGGCTTTCCATTAACAGGTGAGAACCATTCCTAGTCTAGTAGGAATTTTTTGTTTTGTTCCCCACCCAAGATTAAAAAAACAACAACAAAACCTCAGAACATTTTAACTTTTAGGTGAACAGCAATACTTCATAGGACTTGGCTCCAATACCTCTTTTGAGGATATCAAATTTATGATAAGGTTAGATATATTCTCAATATGGTTTATTTGTCACTAATGGTCCAGATTCTCCCCTCTACTTCTGGCCACTCAAGCATCTGTCCCTATGTGGCCAGCTGAGAATTTGAACAGTGTACAGGGGTCTTAGCTGGCATCAAAGGATCAAGCCACCTCCTACATCAACTGCTCCTCAATATCATGGCATGAGAGAGGATGAAATGAAGCATGCCAATTGCCATATGGTTCCATAGAGACTATAGATAGCTGGCGTAAGAGCAGCCATTACACTGCTCTAATTTACACTGATGGGCAAACACCAGGGGAAATGCACCATGTGAATCAGGTAGGAATAACCCTAGGCACTGAGCAGCTCATGAAAAGGAGACCTAGTTTAATATTTTCCTTGCTCCAGAAGGTATAAGTTAGTCTTAATAATTTCTATGGGATTATTTGTTTCATTAGAGTTTGCATACTCTAACTAAATGCAAATATTGATTTCTTTTTAATCTACATTTTGAGCACCACACCACACTTACGATGAAGTCTATGAAAAGGTCGGTGATATTGAAATTCTATTGGTTTTGTTGCTTGGCAAAGAAAACTTCTCTTTTGCAAATTCAGATGCATCTTCTTCCAAAAGGGAAATACTGTGTTACACTGCCTTTCATTTCTCCAGTTGCTTATTATAAGCATCTCTTTTAACTTATTTTGTCAATTTCAATAATGGTGCTAGACCTAATTTCAGGTAGCCTTTATCACTGTGATAAGCAGTAGTAGAGTTTTGCGTTCAAGATCATGTAGCACATAGTCCAAGGAAAAAACTGAAGGCAGAATAAATCAGGTGTTTTAGAAGTCCAGATAAATGTTGAACTTGTCTATCAGTAGCTTATTGCCTTGGTAAATGCCAGTGTTCCCTGCTCACTTTGTCATGAGATTTTATGACACACATATATAGTAACTTTCCTGAGGTACTTTAATAGGCTATGTGAGTAATTTTTTTAACACTTTTGGTTTGTCCATTATCTTAATTTGTTGTATTTTGATAAAGGCAATGAAAACAAGTTAGTCTTTTGAAGTACTTTGTTAGGAATTTAGAAATTGTGTATGTATAAACATGCCAGTCAACCAACCACAAATAAAACATGTTCTGTTTTATTTTGGGTCCATTCCGCTCTTAATTTCCTATATATAGCATTCTCACTTAGTATCTTTCTTTAAATATATTTTCTTTTGAGGTGGAAAAACTATTCCAGATCACCTTCTTCCCTCAAGGCTTTCATCGGGAAAGTTTAATGAAGTGGGCAAGTGCTTTTTATAGCCTGTGTCAACCTGACTTCCAGCTGAAAAGCCATGCCATCAGCAGAGTAAATATCTCTTATCAGGGTCCTCCAATCTTGAGTATAAATACTCACAACTTCATTTTCCCTGTTTTGTGACCAAAAGTACAATGAAAGATAATGAAAGCTTAAAAAACAAGTCCATAAATTCTTAGGGTTTGATTCTCCTCTCATTTACACTGGTTTTGCACCAATGTAACAATTTATTTTTTTTTATTTTTGCAGTTACTCCTGGATTATATTAATGTAAATGAGAACCAATGTAAGTCAGAGGAGATTTCAGGTCTGACTTCTAGATCATCTATAAGTCTAAAATGATCAGTTAGCACAAATATATAATGACCTCTTAGAAACTGGTTCCAAGGGGAAACAGTATTCATTTTTAACTTCTTCCCACCAGCTAGTTTGGAGTCTTGATTTTAATTAAACTTAGCACCATTCAGGACTGTCAGCTCTTGCCAGTCCTCTGGCAGTCTGTGCTGGTGCCCTTTTTGGTACAATTTGAGAAGGGGCCTATGACAGAGTATGCTAGCCCTGTCAGACCAAACCTGGGTCAAGCACATTCCTGTTTCATGTTTGCAGAAGGACCCCCAGAGAAAGGTGCAACTTGCTCTGATGGAGGACTGCTTGGAAGCCAAGCACCTAGATAGCTAAGACCCTGCACCAAGGAGTGATGTTTTATTGAACTTAGATTTTTTTAATAGCTTTTAATATTTAATTTGGAAGGAGAAGATTTTTATTGGTGTTGGTTTAACCAAATGACTAAGCTAAACTGTCTAGACCACTGAGGAAGAGGGAATCTGTGGGAATATCTATCCTGACTATGGAGAGATGAGATGCTATTATGGGGTATTCACCCACTCTAACTTAGTCTTGTGGGAAGCCCCAGCTCAATTCCTCTTCTTTGAGCTGCTACAATAGTGATTCTCTCCAATGGAAGTCTCCTCAGACAATTCCAGCTACCTTTAAATAAAAGCAAAGTTTATGGGCAACTTGCAGAGGGAAGGAAGCATGAAATAAGAGTTGGCTGAAATGTAAACTTGGTTACACTGGTATTCCAAAAAGTATAGCTAACCAATACCAGAGCTTTCATTACAAAGCATGGGATAATATACCAGAAACTCTTGCATATTAGGAAGCTCTTGGTTTGCTCCAGTAGTAGTATTGCTGAGTGTTGCTTTCACATCAGTATGTCACATGCACTCCAGAAAATATCATTCTGTTAATCAAAGTTTCCCCCCCAGATACAAGAAATGGAGCCTTTTGTTTTTCCAACTGTTTCAAAGAGACCAGTTACCTACCACATTATCTTCCAAACACTAGTTTTGTCAGATATGTACCTTTTTATTACAAGTATATTTAGCTCTCTGAAATATAAATATTGACCTCTCTTTTTATAATATACCTGAAAAGTTATAAAGCATAAAACTCACATATCAGGAGACATGCCTTAGTTTTGGCGTAGTTTCATAGAATATATTTCCTTTACCGCAAGCACATGTAGTTTCTAGTCTCATCTATTTATCTTAGGTAACTATATGGCCCCCGCTTACCTGAGCACTTCGTAATCTTTAATTTATTTATCTTCACTACACCCATCTGAGGTATTTTACAGATGTGGAATTGAGGCCCAAAGACGCCACGTGACTTGCCCCAGGTCACACAGGAACTCTGCGGCAGAGCAGGGAAATCGTCTTGGATCCCCCAAATCCCAGGCTAGCGCCTTGATCACTAGACTACTGTTCCTCTGTGAAGTCTTTTCTCTACCTCCTCCCCGTATACACACACTTTTCATGTGCAACTGGTTCACAATAACACACAATATGAGCTGTCATTGTGTGATTTGTGTGTGTGAGATAGTTGGTGTTCTCCTGGTCTCAGCAGAGTGGCTATTTAGGTATGGCTGTTTCTACCACATGTTCCCTATAAAATATTATAATTTTGCATTCCTACATATTACAGACCATTGTCTCTTTCTTGTAATAGTAATTTTGTGACCATCATGACAGCTTTGGGCAGGTTAGCTCAGCCCAAGATCAGTGTGTGTCCCTGGCTAGCTTATGCTACAAATTGCAGATTATGAACTAGTTGGCTGGAGGTTTACCATACCTAATAGTCAGCTGGCCATATCCTCTTGGGACTGATGTGTGCTGGCTGGTATGGAAGCTGGGTTTTCATGAGTACAAGATTGATATTCAGCCCTGGTACTGGAGGATGAAAGCTCTCTACCGCTGCAAAACAAAGCCAAACAGAAAACATTGCCCTGAGGTACAAAAAGTGGCCTTCATTTGTTGAAATCCGTATGTATACACAAAAGCTGCATCGAGACTGTTGAAAATGTCTCCTCTTTGGAGTTTGCCTGTGTTTTCACCCAAAATCCCAGCACAAGTAGCACCATCTGATCATTACAGAAATGGTTCTTCTGTAGATATCCCATTCAGCAAAGAGATAATGATCTCTTTATCATGTCTGGTAGCTTTTTACATTACATAAATGGACACGTGTAAATCAGAAGAAAATTTTGTTTAGAAAAAGATATCATGAATAGGGCTGGGTGAATTATTTATGGACAATACTTTCACTGGAAAATGTAGATTGGGGTTGACTAAAACATTTCACAAATTCATGCTGAATTCACCAGATTGTTTCAGATGCGGGGGGAGTTCCCCCAAAATCAAAATGTTTTGTTTTTAACGCTTTTGAAATCTTTCAAAAATAGTAAAACATCAAAATAATTAAATGTGGTGGTTCAGGTTGAAATGTTTCATTTGACCCAAAATGAACTTCAATTTTTTTATATGGCCATTAACACACAAATTAGTTATTCTCACAAATCTAATCATGAAGTTTCTTTTTTACTCTTAGTAAAAATAAGGAAGTTTATAAAAATATATACTCTCCATTTGCAAATCATAAAACTAACAACTGCTGGTTTAAGTAAACATGGGAAAGTTCCATATTTTTTAAAAGGAAAAGTAACATAATATATAGTCTCATCAGGGCCGACTCTAGGCCCAGCTCAGCAAGCAGGTGCTTGGGGCAGCCAAGGGGAAGGGGCGGCACGTCGGGCTCTTTGGCGGCGGGTCCCTTAGTCCCTCTTGGAGGGAAGGACCTGCCGCCGAATTGCTGCTGAAGAAAGCGGCGCGGTGGAGCTGCCGCCGATCACGATTGTGGCTTTTTTTTTTTTCTTCTGCTACTTGGGGCGGCAAAAACCATGGAGCCAGCCCTGGCTCTCATTACAAATCATTTGAAAAAGATGTTAAAACATGTCCTCGATATGAAAAGAAAATAAACAGTAGCATAGGGCTTGTCTTCACTGCAGAGTTAATTGAAATTGTAACTCAAGTGTGGCCCCTAACTTTGGTGCCATCCACCCCAAACCCCCTAACTCGCCTTTAACTCAAACTGACTAGCACATCAGGGGTATGGGCTGAAGTTCAAGTTTGCACAACTTGTCAGCTGCTAACATAACCCCTCTGTGTAGCTTGACTGTGATTTTACAGTGTGGCTAGGCTATTTCAAGAGGAGTTAAGGTTAACTCTGCATTGATGACATATCCATAGTCTGATCTAGGCTAGGCCTGGGAAGGAAAGATGCCTAAAGGGTTTGGCTGATGTGAGCTATGTGATTAGGAATCTCCAGGGTTTATTTAGAGTGAGGCTTGGCATCAGATCAGCCCCTTCAGGCATGATATGGAGTATTTGTCATCTGCTAGTGGCTAACCAGAAATGGCAGCTTCAGTGAGAGGCTGTTTCCTGCTCCCCAATCCCTTTGTCTTTACTTGGCAATTCCCTCTACATTGCCACTGGGACAAGGGGCATCCTGAAGACGTACCTATGTAGGAAATAGTTATCCTAGGTAATCACTGACGTTTTCCTTCAATGATTAGTTCTTTTATGTTTTCTGATATGACTTTAGGCAATGGGTTCTGCTTGATGTGATTCTAAAAGCATCAGGCCAGATGCAATGTAAAGGATAAGATTGCAATTATGTAAATTAATATATTTACTTATTTTTATCTGAATAAAGCCAGCAGGCTCTGTGCTTTCTCTAAACTATCTTGGCTTGTAATTTGGCTGCCTATTGGGATGGAGGTAATTAGAGAGAGACAGCTGTAAAATTTGAGTACGGACATGACATGAAGAAATTCACCTTATGTTACAAAAATGTTCTGCACTAATTCTGTGAGAAGAACACATTAATATATTCATCAATGTACTTTTTGCTACCTTTTTTCTGTGCCCTCCAAGGGCTTACAAAATTAATTTCAGAGACCTCGTTTGAGGCATGACATTGCCATATTGATGGTTTTATATAAAATTATTGTCTGACAAGATATATTGTTAGGTGCAAATTAGGGCTGTTGATTAATCGCAGTTAACTCATGTGATTAACTCAAAAAAATTAATCATGATTAAAAAAATTAATCGCGATTAATTGCGGTTTTAATTGCACAGTTAAACAAGAGACTACCAATTGAAATTTATTAAATATTTTGGATGTTTTTCTACATTTTCATATATATCTTGTATTCTGTGTTGTAATTGAAATCAAAAGGTATATTTTGATTACAAATATTTGCACTGTAAAAATGAAACAGAAGAAATAGTATTTTTCAGTTCACTTCATCCAAGTACTGTAGTGCAATCTCTTTATCCTGAAAGTGCAACTTACCAATGCAGATTTTTTTTGTTTGTTACATAACTGCACTCAAAAACAAAACAGTGTAAAACTTCAGAGGCTACAAGTCCACTCAGTCCTACTTCTTGTTCAGCCAATGGCTAAGACAAACAAATTTGTTTACATTTGCAGGACATAATGCTTCTCTCTTCTTATTTACAATGTCACCAGAAAGTGAGAACAGACATTTGCATGGCACTTTTGTAGCCAGCATTGCAAGGTATTTACCTGCCAGATGCTAAACATTCCTCTGCCCCTTCATGCTTCAGCCACCATTCCAGAGAACATGCTTCCATGCTGATGACGCTCGGTAAAAAAATAATGCATTAATTAAATTTGTGACTGAACTCCTTGGGGGAGAATTGTACGTCTCCTGCTCTGTGTTTTACTCGCATTCTGCCATATATTTCATGTAATAGCAGTCTTGGATGATGACCCAGCACATGTTGTTTATTTTAAGAACACTTTCACTGCAGATCTGACAAAACGCAATGAAGGTACCAATGTGAAATTTCTAAAGATAGCTACAGCACTTGACCCAAGATTTAAGAATCTGAAGTGCGTTTCAAAATCTGAGAAGGACGAGGTAGAAGTCTTAAAAGAGCAACACTCTAATGCGGAAACTACAGAACCCGAACCACCAAAAAAGAAAATCAACCTTCTGCTGCTGGCATCTGATTCAGATAATGAAAATGAACATGTGTCAGTCTGCACTGCTTTGGATGGTTTTCGAGCAGAACCCGTCATCAACATGGATGCATGTCCCCTGGAATGGTGGTTGAAGCATGCACATCTGGCATGTAAACATCTTGCGACGCCAGCTCCAATAGTGTCATGAGAACACCTGTTCTCACTTTCAGATGACATTGTAAACAAGAAGTGGGCAGCATTATCTCCTGCAAAAGTAAACAAACCTGTTTGTCTGAGCGATTGGCTAAACAAGATGTAGGACTGAGTGGACTTGCAAGCTCTAAAATTTTACATTGTTTTATTTTTGAATGCAGTATTTTTGTACATAATTCAATATTTGTAAGTTCAACTTTCATTATAAAGAGATTGCATTACAGTACTTGTATTAGGGGAATTGAAAAATACTATTTCTTTTGTCTTTTTACAGTGCAAACAATTGTAATCAAAACTAAATACAAAGTGAGCACTGTACATTTTGTATTCTGGGTTGTAATTGAAATCAATATATTTAAAAATGTAGAAAACATCCAAAAATATTTAAATAAATGGTATTCTATTATTAACAGTGTGATTAATCTCGATTAAATTTTTTAAACACTTGACAGCCCTAGTGCAAATATGACCACTTGAATGTTGTATAGTGTCAAATGGCTCTGTGATAACAGTGTTGTGTGGAGATAGAGCTAATGACAATCACCATGTGATTTCTATTTTCACTGAAAACATGCATCAGTGCTATGAAAAGTTTTTTCTATTACATTCCTATTGCAGTTATTGGTGCGGTTGTGAAACTGAATAACAGCATGTACAGGAATTACAAGTGCTTTCCCCTTGTAAATGTATATTTGTGTAAATGACGGTGATGTGAGTTGGTGAAGTCTCCTATTCAAACTCTTGATGGGCAATATGGAATTTGCACCATTAAAAGACTCCTAGATCCCCGGGAAGTAGCAATGTTGATTGATAGCATTAGGATAGGGTGACCAGACGTCCCGATTTTATCGGGACTGTCCCGATATTTCCTTGTTTGTCCTGTGTCCTGACCAATGTTCCGGAGCCCGGAAGTGCTCGCGCCCCTCCGCCCCGATTCCACCCCCTCCTCCCACCATTGGCTCCCTCCCCGAATCCCCGCCTCTTCCCAAGGCTCACTATTCCTCCTCCCTCCACAAGCGCTGGAGGGAGGCCCTGGAGACGCAGGGGAAGCGCGGGGCTGGGGTGAGTGAGAGTCCGGCCTGGCCCCAGTGCAGGCAGGACTCAGTAGGGCGGTAGGGAGAGTAGGGGGGTGGCCCGCGGGGCCAGGCGGCAGCTGTTCTCCCTGGGCAGCGGGACTCGGGAGCAGCCGCTGCTGCAGCTCCCACTGCCGCGGGGGGAGGAAGCGGCCAACGGCCAAGCTCGGCAGCTGAGGCTCTGGCGCCCAGGCCTGAACCCCCCAGGCCTGCTGCGGGGAACTGGCAGCGCGCATGCTGCGCCCAGCCCCTGGCCAGTCGCGTCTGGGTTGGCTGCCCAGCTGGTGCAATCCCGTGGCGGCCCCGGGGCGGAGGCATCAGCAGCCCAGCCCCGTTCGTTCCCCTGCAGAACCCGAGTGGGACGGGGGGGCTGGGGCCTGCTGCCCCCACTCCGGGGCCGCCGCGGGATAGCACCAGCTGGGCAGCAGCCCAGATGCGACTGCCCAGGGGCTGGGCACAGCGTGCGCGCTTCTAGGTCCCCGCAGCAGGCCGCCCCCCTACTCTCCCTACCGCCCGACTGAGTCCTGCCTGCTCAGGGCCAGGCCGGACTCTCATTCACTCTGGCCCCGCGCTTCCCCTGCATCTCCTGGGCCTCCCTCCTGCGCTTGTGGAGGAAGGGTGGTTTTTTTTTTTGCCCCGCTCCCTCCTGCCACTCCCCACCCCCCCCACGTCCCGATATTTGACTTGGGTGATCTGGTCACCCTACATTAGGACAAAGTCTGGCTTGTGCACGGTCAACAGAACTGTTAACTTAGAACTCAATTTTATGAGGCACTGAAATCAATGTTACTCACACGAGTAAAGCTACTCACAAGTGTTTGCAGCACCCGGTTCTTTTGTAATGCCCAGGATATGCAAATGAAAGAACACTGCACAGCAGCCTACCCTGAGAATTCTCTCTTCTAAATGAGGTTTAAATTAAAGCATAATAAGTCATGAAAAGACCCTTTTCCCCCAACTAGAGCAGGAAAACGGTAGTGTAATTATTTAGCTGAATAAGCTGAAATGCAGGAATGGTAATTTTAAAAAATCAGACACACAGAATTACATTTCTATGAGCAAACAGGTCCATTATTTTAAAATTATTCATTTATATTTATAACTAATATGTTTTTAAAAGGCCTGTCCTGTGCATGTGACATAATCCAAAATACAGTTCCATAAAAGATAAAGACTTCCCTTACCTCCCAACCACAAAACAACCCATTACAATTAAACAAACTCCACCAACACCTCACATGACCCACAAATACCTATACCCCTCCTTTCCAAAAGCTGGGTAAAGAGAGAAACCTTGCACCATGTCAAGAAGGTCAATAGATCTAGGCAGCTAACGTAGACCTTGGAGTAGAAGTACCATTGATCCTCACGAAATGTTAACGTCACAAAATACTCTGCTTAAGAAATAGATTTCCACGTGCTACACCAGCTTTAGTTTTCAGGTTGATATTGGGTTTACATCTACACAGGGCATGTTGTGTTAGTCTAATCTTGGGGTGACCAGAGGGATGGATTACAGTAGCAAGGTAATCCACGTTCTGGTCACCTAAAGATTAGACCACCACAATGTTCTTTGTGTGGGTCGAAACTTTATCTCCACTTATATAAGAAATGGAGATAAAATCCCGGCTGAATGAGGATGAATGACATTACTGCTCCTCCAAGAGTATGTAGGGATCAAACAATAAATACTTCCTGATTGCTATTAGGCAATAGAATTCACAGGAGCATTCCCGCAATTAAAGGAGCAGATATAATCCTCATGAAAGCTTTCTGTGGGCGTGTGTGTTGTTCTAGCAATGTTGATGTTAGTTTTGCTAGTGAATGCTAATATTTTGCAGATGTGATCTTCTGGTCTTTTGTTTGTAACCACATTATTGGGAGTTGAAAGACTTGTTTGTTCATTTAAAAGAGAACTGGATAAATTCATGGAGGTTAAGTCCATTAATGGCTATTAGCCAGGGTGGGTAAGGAATGGTGTCCCTAGACTCTGTTTGTCAAAGGGTGGAGATGGATGGCAGGAGAGAGATCATTTGATCATTAGCTGTTAGGTTCACTCCCTCTGGGGCACCTGGCATTGGCCACTGTCGGTAGACAGGATACTGAGCTAGATGGACCTTTGATCTGACCCAGTATGGCCGTTCTTATGTTATGTTCTTATGTTCATTCTCATTTCTGCCATTGGCTCACTGTGTGATTTTGGGGGGAGGGGGAATTCCTTTAACCTATTTGTGTTTTTTCTCCTTCTATAAAAGTGGGGATAAAACCCATGTTTCAGAATTTTGGATAAGATGCTACATAAGCAAAATATTAACCATAGGAAATTCCCCACCATAGTTTATGGCTATGCCGTTGACACCATAGTTTTTCTGAAAAATGTAAAGTCTGGAGAGAGGAATTGCCAAGAAGGGTTTGTAACAGCTGGTAAACTTCTTGCCCAGTTCTTTTCTAAGTGATTTCTATGTGGTCAGAGGTAGGATATCTTGCAATTGTGCCCTGATGACTAGATCCGTAGGCAACCCAAAGGTCATAGGCATCTCCCTATCTAATAGCAGCTTTGGCCCATTCAAAAAGAACATTGAAACAATATTCTCTGAGTCTGAAATTTGCTAATGGATGTCATCAGGGATCTTGGATCCAAAGACAATCACAGACATTATTAAAACCCAATGGGTGTACCAAGAACTCTTCAGGTTCAACAGAAGGCTAAGCCCCTTTATGTAACACAAAACAGCTGCAGACAAAGGGGCCACATGGCCAGGGCAGAGCTAACAAAGGGGTATTAACAGGAGGGTCTCTGATTGCAAACGTAAGCTACGTCTACGCTGAGCACTTCTTTTGGTTATGTGCAGAGTACCTATCTGTGTAGCCCCTCAGCACAAGTATAAATACTGTAGCAGTGTAGCTCTGGAGGCACGGTTTAGGTGAATAGAATAAAACATGTCTGACAGGAGCGGGAATGTATTTGAGTACAATACTCTACATGGCTCTCTATTTGTCCAAGCTGTGCTCTCCAGCTACACTATTTTTAGCAGCATAGTGTCACAGTGCCTCCTCGCTGCTGGAGCCTCATCTTGCCGCAGGAAAAGATTCAGCGAGCAGCTGCTGAAGCCGTTCCCTATTGCCTCCCCTCTGCTAGAGCCTTTCACTGACACGTGTACCTACACACCGTAGTGTGGACGCAGCCTGCTTTTCACTGTGGCGTGGTAGCATGTAGTGTACATGGAGCTACATCAGTAATGTAGTAATGCTGCGTCTACACTACAGTGGTGTGTAGTGTAGACGCAGCATTACAGTATGTCCACACTGCATGTTAAGTCCAGGCTCTGACTCAGGTTTGAGCCTAAGCCCCCTTTTCATTCCCCCACACATCAGTCTGAGTTGGGTCAGCAAACATTCAGAACCCAGGCTTAGGACCTCCTAGGGCAGCGGGTCAGAGTCCAAGAGCTGCTGTGACTCTGGTCCAAGCCCTGTCATCTTGCTGTGTGGATGCAGCTCAAGCTGCAGACCCAAGTCAGAAGTTCTGCATAGTGCAGTATGGATACGTTAGCCCAACTGTAAACCCTTGTCCAGCTATTGTAAACTCTGATTTACATGCAGTGTGGACACTCAAATATTGACTTGGTAACATCAACTCACCAAGCCTTGTTTCCACAGACCCAAATTCACCAAGCAGTGTAGACATATCTGTAGGGGCTAGGATATTGGTTACAGGTTGTATGTGTTAGAGGGACCAAGCCTGCAGAAGGCCTTGTGAGCATGATCCTGAGAAGAAGCAAAGGGACATTCTTTTGGGCACCAACCTTGCTGGAATGGGAGACTGGGGAATTTCTGAGCAAGAAAACTGCCTGCTGTTTATTGCTATTGTCAATTTCAGGGGGCCAGGGCTGTGTGTACCTTTACCCGACTCATTTCACTGATTTCTCATCCAAATGGAAGGAACCCTGCAAGGCTGTGAATTTTGGCTAAACCTCTTCAGCCAAAGCAGCATCAGTAGTCTTCTTGCTTGATAGATGAAGTCTGACGTTTACTGTGTAGAACGCTTCATGTATCCGAGTTGTCTTTGTAAAATAGAATACTAACCTCTTTTAAATTCTCCATGTAATACAGCTCACTAGGCCCAAACCCTGGTCAGAACTGAGCAGATCTTGAGCAGAATTGCATTGCAGCTGGCTTCCCTGCATGTGTGGGGAAGGAGGGAAAACAAGAGTCTGGAAGCCCAGGAAGCACAGCTGCATGGTCTTCCAGAAAGGGGTATCTGAACCTGAATGTATATGAAGTGGAGCTGATTATAGGTGTAAGCAGAGTCAGGATAAGCTCTACCCTGACCTCTGGTGGTGAATTATGGCGAGGGTGGAAAAGAACTTCAGGGGCTGATCTTGTTTACATAGGCACACCCACCCGCCTAGCCTGGGACAGCAACAACTGAAAGTGGTTACTTTGGCTGGTGTGGGATCCCCATTTTCTCTGTTATTGGGGCAGGAAGAATAAAGTTTGTTACCCTGATTGTGTGAATCAAGGCCAGTGGAACTGTTGTATGACAGAGGGACTCACCAGTAACTAAGTAGCACTCGCTAGTCAAGGGGCATGGGTTACAAAACCCAGTGAATTGAAAGAGGTTGGGGATAGGTATGTGTACCTGATGGTATGGGCCCCTTTTGAGGGCCCGGAACACCAGTTGCACTACCTCCTCTCTCCACTATTGAATAGCAGAGCTAAGTTTGCTTCCATTAGAAGTCTAGCTAGAAGTTGCTGAATTGAATTCACTTTGGGTCAATGGTGCACCAGCATTGGGGCTCCCCTACTACAAGCTGAAATCACTAAGAGCTGAAATCACTGAAAGCTAAAATTGCTGAGCTGAGATCACTGAGTGCTGTGTTAACCAGTGGGGGAGCCTGAAGATATATTGCTAAGCAGCTGGCAGAGCCGAGCAGTTTGTGGGACGGTTGGAGCAGCCCAGGGAACAGCGAGCAGCGCGGAGCAGAGCTGAGCCATTTGCGGGGGCAGCTGGAACGGTTCATGGGACGGCTGGTGGAGTGGAGCGGCTGGCAGAGCTGAGCAGTTTGTGGGATGGTTGGAGCGGCTCACGGAATGGGGAGCAGAGCGGAGCAGTTTGCGGGGACAGCTGGAGGAGCGGAGTGGCGCGGCGTGGCTGGTAGAGTGGAGCCATTCATGGTAAAGGCTGCAGCAGAACTCCACGGAGAGGTGGGGCAGTCGGCCTCGGACCACATAAGGTGTCCCTTAACATCCCGTGTGCCCCCCTCCCCCATTTCCACCCAGATAAACTTTTGAACTCTGGGGTGGCACTGACCAGGGACAGAGACTTTGGGGTTGTTGGACTTTGGGGTGATTGGACTTAAGGCCCTGAGGGGAAAAGGACACTGCCAAACTTACTTGGAGGTGGGTCTTTTGCTCATGGTTTGTGTTATGAATCCTGTTTGTGGTGTTTCCCCAACATAATGCCGCATTGTTTCCCTCCTTTATTAAAAGGTTTTTGCTACACTCAGACTCTGTGCTTGCGAAAGGGGAGTATTGCCTCCTAGAGGCACCCGGGGGGTGGTATGTAATTGTCCCAGGTCACTGGATGGGGGCTTGAGCCGGTTTTGCATTGCGTTATTGAAACGGAACCCCTAGATACTGAACCCGGCCCTTGTTGCTGCCAACTCAGAGGGGCAGAAGGGTTACATAGGGAAGAGCATATATGAGCTTGGAGAATCAGCAGTTACTATTTCTGCTGCCTATTTCCTAAGTGGAGACCAAGCAGATCTCCCCAACGTATAGTTTGATTACTCAGTCTGCATACTGGGCACAGGATTTGCCCCATAGAAATTACAGTAAACTGAGTGTGACAAGTAATTTAAACTTATTTTCGCAACAGTCAGAACCTCTCAAGTGCTGAAGCTATTTTTCCAGATATTATTTGGTCAGAACTTGATATCACACTTCCAGTATTAACATGAATTATAAGGCAGATATTTTTCTTAGCTGTTGGCACGTGGCAGTTTGCAATTCGTTTGGATTCCAGAAAATTTCATAAGTTGCCTTTCATAAAATGCTGTTACTCTGTACAAATTCAATGACACTGTTTACCAATAATGGAGAGCAGTGGTTTTCAAACTGTGGGTCACGACCCAGGATTGGGTCATGGAATGGAAGGGACTGGGTGCTCTGGTCAGCACTGCCGACCGGGCCATTAAAAGTCCCCTTGGCGGTGCTGCCTGGCTAAGACAAGCTAGTCCCTACCTGTTCTGACACTGCGCTGCGCCCCGGAAGCGGTCAGCAAAAGAGGCGGGGGGGGGGAGATTAGGAGGGAGAGGCCACAGGGCTCCGCGTGCTGTCCCCGCCCCGAGCACTGGCTCCACACTCCCATTGGCCGGTTCCTGGCCAATGGGAGCTGGGGGTGGCCTGCGGGTGAGAGCTGTACAGAGCCGCTTGCGCACCTCTGTCTAGTACCCGGACCTGCTACTGGCTGCTTCCGGGGCACAGCCTGCTTTTGCACACCCACTGTACCACTATCCGGGAACTGCCTGAGGTAAGCCTGCACCCCAATCCCCTGTCCCAGGCCTGAGCCCCCTGAAACCCTCTGCCCCAGCCCAGAGCCCCTTCCCACACCCTGAATCCCTCATTCCTGGTCCCACCCCACAGTCCTCACCCCAACCCTCTGCCCCTGCTCTGAGCCCATCCTACACCCCAAACCCCTCATCCTCAGCTCTGTTGGGTCATGAGCATCAATAATTTTCTTCAACTGGGTCGCCAGAAAAAAAGTTTGAAAACCACGGATGTAGAACACCTCATGACAAGTAATTTCAGGCCAGAAGAGGCTTGGCCACTTCCTCTGTTTCATGGAAGTTTTGAGCCTAATTCACAATGCACTAAACTAAATTTTGAAACCTAAGTTATGTCTGTCTAATATGTCTGCAAAACCCAACTGTGTACATACAAAAAGGGTTGTGTATGCACTGGTACTTAGATCTCTCACTCACACACACTGTTTGCATGCACAAATGTAGATTTGTGGGTATGAAAGGTACAGTTCAAATTAGGTACCTGGGAGGGGCATGTGGCGTGCCACCCCCGCAGCTCCCATTGGCCGCAGTTTCCTGTTCCCGGCCAATGGGAGCTCCGGGAGCAGTGTCTACAGGTAGGAGCAGCGCGCAAGGACTCCCCTGCAGGGATGTGCTGGCCGTTTCTGGGAGTGGTGTGGGGCCAGGTCAGGCAAGGAGCCTCTCTTAGCCCCGCTGCACTGCTGGACTTTTAGCGGCTGGAGACTGTGATCGACTGTCAGAGGCTCTGCGATCGACCAGTTGATCATGAACTACCGGTTGGTGATCACTGGCTTATGTGAATGAAAGCCATAAAAATCAACCTACATTTCAAAGTGATGCACAAAAAATGCTCTCCAAGCCCCTTATTTAAAGAAATGATCCTTGGGGTTGGTGTGACCGGGGTCTCAGGGAGCCATGCTGTAGTTACTCAATTAGGGTGAACTGGAAAAATGGGGCAGACAATCCACAAAGCTGGTGGATATTCCAATACTTAAATTTACCGAGCCAGCACAAAACAACTTCTATAATACCTCACTGGTTACCCAGAAACCTACACAGTTCCCTTAAAGCAACCCAGCTTTAGACCTCCACCCAGACACCCAAGTCAGATATGATGAGGATTATTGAAAATCTTATTAATCATATAAGAAATTTCTACCAATTCCAAAGGATTGGACACATTACCTCCCAGGTTAAGGAATATTTCAGATCTTACCCAAATACACGCTTACAGTCAATTCTTAACTAAACTAACATTTATTTAAAAAGAAAAGAGAGTATTGGTTAAAAGATCAATACAGACGTGAGTATAGTTCTGAGATCAGATTCATAGTAGAGATGGTGAGCTTTGTCGTTGCAAAGAGTTCTTTCAGAATTAGTCCATAGGTTATAGTCCAATGTTCATATTCAGGGTGATCCAGATAGGACTAGAGATCTCAATCTTAAAATTTAAGCTACCCCTGCATAAAGCATCAAGCAGATCTGAGATAAAAAGGACCAGGATCCAAGACATTTTTATACAGTTCCAGGCCTTCTTTTGACAGCTCGGAGTCCTTAGGCAAACAATAATCAATTATGGAGACTTTGAAGTAGACCTATTTCCTAGGCATCACCAGTAATTAGCTACATGGATTAACATAAGGCAATTGCCTGTTTTCCATCATTCGAAGGTGATTTGCTATACATCTCAAAGAGAGATGAATACAGTGATATCACTATGTTTATAGTTCATTTAAATGTTAAGATCTCCTTTTGATCTCTGAATTAATAGAATACAACATAGACAGGGACTGCGTGATTATATTGCTAACCTCTAACAATATATATGTAAACACACAAAACCACAAACATTATCTATCAATATGTCCCTAAAGGTTGAATCTGGGTCAATTAGCCTGCAAGCTGCTTATCCCTTCCTGGGATTGGTCGCAGTTGGGGAAATATTAAACGTTGGCCGTTCGGATCCATGTTAGCTTCATACTTACTGCACTCGCTTCATTCTGCTGGGTCTGCCAGACAACCACTTCATTATTAAGAGACCTTAATGTAGTAGATGTGACAAACAATAAAAGTCAGAAAACACGATGATGAAGCTGATGCTACATCCTTCAGCCATGTCTTTTTTGAAATATTAAGTAAAATGGTGTGAGTTAGGAATTCTGCCCAACAGTACATGTTGGGCAGAATAAATAAATTGAAAAACAAGTGTTGTTTTCAACAATCACTTTTGGATGGCAAATCAGCAGAAACAAGTATTAATACTAGCAATGATAACTGTACATCTCTGTGCCAGTGTCACCGTGCCTCAGAGGTCACAGCTGAGAATATCAGATTCAGGACAAACTGCTGAAAAATAGAGCAGACTCACCCCAAACTGGTGGTTATTCTACTATTAGCTATACCAAGCCACAAGTAAACAGTGTCACACCACACTGGTTAACAAGAAGTCAAAAATGCAGTCTCCTTAGACATTCCAGCACTTATCTCATCACCCAGACAGCAGACTTTAAGATGAGTGGTTATTAAAAATGTATTTCATCAAACAAAGGGTTCTTCTGATACCAAGAGATCAACCACATAGCCAGGTCAATATATAATTCAGATCTTGCCCAATAATCATGCTGCTGCCAATCCTTTAATAACTAAAACCTAAAGGTTTATAAGAGAAAAGAAGAAGAGAATTAAAATGATTAAAGGAATCATATACATAAAAGTGATTGCAAAGTTCTTATATCAGGTTTGAAGCAGTGATTGAATAAATGCTAGCTTGCAAAACTCTCTGGAAATTACCCAAACAGCTTGGGGGTCATCTGTCCTTGTTTAGAGCTCCTTTGTTAGAAACCCAGTCCAGATAAATGAAGAAGGAAATGAAGACAAAATGGAGATGTTTCTAGGGTCTTTTATGCCCTCTACCACATGGATGGAATTTTACTGTCCCAAACAAAGCCCACTGCACAGTTTGTGGAAAAATGCAGGCACAAGATGGAGTCAAGGGTCACATGAGCAAGTCCTTACATGGCCTTACATGGCCTCACATGGCCTTACATGGCTTGCTGACTCACAAGGGCAAACCATTTGCCACTTGGAGGCTAAGGCATCTGCTGGAAGAGTCATCTGGGTGGAATGAGTTTCTTCTGTGGCTCATGGTGAGAGTTAATTGCCTTTGATGGGCCTCAACACAAAGCTGTCTGGCGTGAGTGGTGCATATAAGAGGCTAAGCCTCCCAAAAAAAGCCACGCAGGGGGGAAATGCCGCGAATGTGGAATGGGTCACCTCTCTGGAGGTGCACCAGCCCGCTGCCGCCTTTGGAGCACCGGAAGCAAAGCTCCATAGAAGTGAGGGCAGCCACTGGTACCCGGACCATGGCCCTGTCCATGTTCTGCCTCACCCCCACTCTGCCTCTTCCCCTGATGCCCTCCTGCCTGCCTCGCCTAAGCCAGGAAAACGTGATGGGGCCATGGCCCCCTGGTGGCTCCCCCTGTTCTGGGAAATCGGTGGATAGGAGAGCGGGGAGGGAGCAGAGAGGAGTGAGTGGTGGGTGGAGCTTCAGGGGAAAGTGGCAGGGCCATGATCTAGGCACTGGTGGGCCCTCTCCTCCCCACTTCTAGGTTGCTTCCGATGCTCACGTGTGAGCCTCTCCAAACACAGGACTCACACCCCACCTATGCTGTCTGGTTTCAATGTAGACTTTACTGGTGGGTGTTACATCAATAACAGATACATTTGAAATACAGGTACATAGTCAATATTCATAACTTTATATGAATGTATCATCTTTGAATCTAAACAGGATAATCATATTTGATTGTAACTTTTCCATTGATGCCTTACATGGCATACTTTGTATAAGATTTGTTGCAACTGTATACCAGTGGTAGCAACAATGATGTACATGGGCACATTTCAATCATACAGCATCACAGCCAGGGCCTGAGAATGTAAAATGTGTCTGACTCCCAGGGATTGTATTGATTGGGAGCTATGAAGGCAATATGGTACATGGTCTGATTACCTGATAATTATGCAATTAATTTATATACACCTGGCTAATGACTGATGTGCCACATGGAGCAAACTGACTCTGCCTGGGTATGATGAATTGGGTACAATTATATAAGAAATTGGAGAGTAAAGGGTAGTGGAAAAAATAACAGTAGAAAATCAAAACCCCACTCTGGGTTTTGAACCTTGCCATAAGCTTTCATGCGGAGAGGTTAACTTGGATTGTTTTGTTGTGGCGACAAGGGAAAAGGAGATTCTTTGAGTTGGATGGAGAATTTGCAAGCAAAATAAAGGCCTTTCTTCTTTTGAGCTTCTAGACTGAATTCTGCTGTCTGCACAGTCCATTTTACTTGGTAATGATTCTAGAGAAGTAGCTGCTCCCTTGGATTTGCATGCAACTTCCACATAATTTACTCAAGAAGCATTGTATAGTGGCTGAAGCACAGAGCTTCGGAATCTGGAGAACTGATTTCTTTATTTCTGGCTCTGCTGCAGATTTGGGCCAGTTATTTCACTTTCCCCCCTCATCCCACCCCAGCTACTGCACAGGGATGCTGTAATGCTCAATCAATATTTGTAAAATGCTTTTAGATCCTCAGTTGGGGAAAAAACAATATATGTGCAAAGTATGATGTTCAACAGACTGAAAAGTAAAAGTGCACACTTGGAAAAGGTCATGTACTCTGTGCTGTGTATGGTTGTTGAACTGAGGAGATATGCTCCATCTGAAATGAGTGAGATATTGAAGTATTAAATTAAGAAGTAGTCTGTTAACTTCTAGAATAGTACAGGGTGCAGCAACTTATGCGAAATATCTGCTTATCAGATGGAGACATCGTCCAAATATTTCATGACGAATTACACCTATAGATTGTATCCTCTCAGTGTTTCTTCTCTTTCTCTTGAATTTAGATTCTTTTGTGAACTGCAAATGAACATGGGGTGCAAATAATATTCCCAGATGTATATTCTAAGTGCATCACAGAGAGAGAATACCTATATTAACCATCAGTGATTAGTAACTCTACACTACTTGCTACATTTGCCATTGACTTAACTTGGATCAGGATTTTGATTTATGGAAGTGTAAAATAATTCATTTAGAAAATTACATTCTAGAGTAACCACTGTAACCAATTGCATAATCAATATTTTGATTCATGACCCATTAATTTTATTTCAGTCTAGTGATATATCAATTTTACCTAGGTTAGTCTGTCTAGCTGTGGTAAATATTTCTTTCAAAGGTGTGTCAGCCTTGACTTGGAATTTCCTGGTTTGTCTATTGTATCACATTATTAAGATTTAAATGTAACTTTGCATAATCTTGTGTTCATTTTAGATTTATTTAACATTTTATGTCTTGTGGGGTAAATATACCCTTACACTAAGCTTGTGTATAGAAGCATATTTCATAAATTCAAGCTTAATTTGTTTATCCAGTCAAACAATATTTTGTAGCATGTATTCATTGATCCAAACAGTTTTTGAACATCTATGGTTTTGCTGGGTAAAAGGTACTTTTGGTAGGCATACTCATTCTGGAAATGTACTATTTGCTGTTCCAGTCTGTAGAAAGTTAATATTTATGCAGTTTTTTTAAAAGTGGATTTTACAAACCCTTTTGGACGAGAATCTTGTACTTGTTAGTTTATTGGGCCAAACAGACTCTCAGGCAGTCAGTGCACTGCATAGTAGCCTGCCTTAGCCCTGATTCAGCCAAATACCATTGACTACTCCATTTGCTTAAAGATAAGCATGGATTTAAATGCTTTGCTGGATCAGGGCCTTAGTCTGTATCCTAGGAACTATTTTGAAAAGTTCAGTGAAAGATGTGCTCATGCACAGGAAAATCACCATTTCTAGATAAATTGGGCCAAATCCTAGCACAGCAGAAGTAAACACTGTTTTACCCCGGCAGAGACCATATGTTTCTGTGTTTGGCCTCGTTGGGTTTGCATGTCACTTTAACTTACATTGACACTAATAGGAATTCAGCTGGTGGAAGCTTCCCAGTCAATGCCCTCTCTAGCTGACCTAACTATTCACCTTATTTTGCCAGCACCATTATTCACTTTTAGGACTTAAGTGACCCCTTTTGCCAGCATCCCAAAAGCGAAGCTGTACTTACTTTGCTTATTCTATCTTCATTGTTACCCACCAGAGAGCTCTCCCAGCATTTTCGCTGGTGCCAACATAAATGCTGGCCCTGAACTTGGTCCAATAACTTCAAGACTACTTAAAATCTAGAATGCTTACTGCACATTGCCATGCCCTTTGGGATCTTTAGCAAAAGAGCTTTTATATCAACTTCATTCATTAAATGGAAATCTTTCCCTTGACGTGCTCCTCATCAGGTCCCTTCTGATATCAGCAACTCCATATCCCTCACTTTCCCAGACAAGAATGAAAATTCATTAACTATCTACAATGAGAATGAAAATAAACAGAAGAGCAAAGGAACATTTTTATCAGTGCAGAGTGCAAACATTATTCTATGAACTTTTAATGTGTTATCAGTTAACGCTTTCAAGAGTTTAGATGTAGAGTTACAGACAAGTACCTAAAAAGGTTTTTATTTTATGGTACTTCCATAGTTGAAATAGCAAAGCAGGTTTTGGGGGCGGGGGATTGGGTCATCTAATCTGAGGTTGAAAAACTAAAATGTTTGGAGTCTAGGTTTTATTAAGGTTCTGTACGCAAACCCAGTATTTGCTGGTTCGAGTGCACAGTTACTTTGTGTTCATGTATTCTGTGCTCATGCAAATTGCAGGCTTTGTATATTCAATTTCAATCCAAAATTAATTTTTGTGTTTGAATTTTCAAAACCTGAGGGAGGCTTATAGTGGAAACATAGCAGACACTCCAGCAGCAGGACTTTGTGAAGCATAATAAGGATAAACTATACAAGTTAAGAACTGAAAAATGAGAAATTTAACTAGTTAATCAGTAAGAAAAATATCAGTCAGTCCTTCCCTCTGTAGAGGGGAAAAGACCAAATTTTATTTTCTTTGGCAACTATTGCTGTTCCTTTTTTTTCTTTTTCACCACCTCTCACCACTCTCTCAGATATTCCCTCTCACTTGATGTCAATTTCAAAATCTCAAGCTGTACACAGATAAACTGGATTAGTTTCCACAATGTCATTGCCATTCAATTTGGTTTTAGAGACAACACAAACTGAAATGAGAATTTATTGTGTCTGTGGTGAGCAATACAGTTTTCAGGTTCTTTAGAAGTCTGTGTCTCTTCACAAATTCAGTTAAGCATGAAACAAACATCCTTCTTCAGAACAGCACAACACATATAATGAAGCAACACAAGAACACATTAGACATCCTTTTTCATCTGTACCCTAAGCAGAGATAGATCTTTCTTTTTTTTTTTTTTTTTTTTGGTGGTGGTGTGTGTGTGAAGATAAATGCTTCACCAGCCTCCAACAGCAGGAGTCTGAAGTGGAGAAGGATGAATACCACACAGTGGGGATGACTCATTTCTTTTGTCTAGTCTATAGTTATCACACTGGTTGTCAATCAGTCTGAAATACCTGCACTTTGAGGGTAGCTTTAATATTATGCTACATGCTGCTCTAACGATTATTTAGTAATTCAGAAGCACTGAGCTTTTCCTTCTGGTTTTTTTACTTTGACATTCTTGCATATTCTATTCATATATCCATGCACACCCATCAAAATTTCATTCTTTGATTTATCCCCCCTGGCCAAATACAAGCACAAGACTTAAAAAAAAACATTTAAAATTATTTTAGTATTTACTCATCTGAAAATAGATGGGTTTAGGACTGTTCTCCCTCCCTGCTGAGTATGCCAGCAGCTTGCTTTAATTAGTAACAGCAAATTAGCATATCAAGCTGTAACTCTATACCAGCACATAAGAGTAATATGGTTTAGTTTGGCAGAAAAATGTATGAAGGGCTAGCCACATATATTGGTGAGGGAGTAGGGTTTCCTTACACCCCAGAATTGCCATTCTGGGAGTGCAGGATCTGAGATCCAAATTTTCACTCTTGGTTAGGAAGGGGACAGGTAGTAGGTGGAGCCATGCACTGGCTAGCAGAACTGGCTGAGCATGTGGGGGAGGTACACTGCATCCCATAAAGGAGTGTCATAAATTTCTCCCTACTCAAATTGGGGAACTCCAGGAATTTTTTTTTTTTTGGGGTGCTGCCACAACATAAATAATAATCAGCTGTTGTATTAAAACCTATCTAATTTTTGTTCTTTGTGAGACAGTATGTAAGTTACTATGACCTGCATTAGGCTTCCCATCCTTGGCACCTTGCATGGGCATGTGAACAAAACTGTCAATTGGTTATTGAAAGTCATTACTGGTTGTAAGGCATATACATTTCACCAAGAACAAATACAGATGTTTTAAAATAAAGGGTGGCTATTACTACTGAACACTGGCAATGCTGCCATGCCCAAAGACCCCAATTAGGATCAAAGTCCCATTTTGCTAGGCGTTGTAAAATCCCCTAGGAAAAGTGTTCCTATCCAGAAAAATTGGCTCTATAAAGACAAAAAACAGATGAATGGTGAGGAAATTGGGATGCGGCATACAAGCAAAATGATCATGGTGGTGATAGTCACGTATCTTGTTTGTTTTATTTTAATGCTAGTTACACATAATCCTTGTCTAATTATTTAAAGTTATAAAAAGAGTGATTCATAACACTGACATCCAGTTGCTGTTGTGTCCTCAAATTGTCTGGATCTATTCTCCATATTTTTTTCATTCTAGTCTTATATTTAGGGCCTACCAAATTCACAGGCCTGAAAAACGCATCATGGATTGTGAAATCTGGTCTCCCCCCATGAAATCTGGTCTTGTGTGCTTTTACCCTGTACTATACAGATTTCACGGGGGAGACCAGCATTTCTCTGATTGGGGGTCCTGCCCAAAAGGGAGTTGCAGGGAGGTCAGAAGGTTATTTGGTGGGGGGGTTGGGGAGGCGGTATTGCTGTCCTTACTTCAAAGCTTCAGAGAGCCAGAGAGCGGTGACTGTTGACGGGCACCCAGCTCTGAAGGCAGCACCCAGCCAGCAGCAGCACAGAAGTAAGGGTGGCAATACCATACCATGCCACCCTTACTTCTGCACTGCTGCCTTCAGAGCTGGGCAGCCAGAGAGTGGCAGCTGCTGACTGAGGGCCCAGCTCTGCAGGCAACAGCTCAGAAGTAAGCATGGCAATACCATACCCTGCCATCCTTACTTCTGCGCTGCTGCTGGCGGCAGCTCTGCCTTCAGAGCTGGGCTCCTGGTCAGCAGCTGCCGGTCTCCAGCTGCCCAGCTCTGAAGGCAGCGCCCTGTCAGCACCAGCACAGAAGTAAGGGTAGCAGTACCACAACCCCCTACAATAACCTTGCGAATCCCCCCCCAACTCCTTTTACAACCCTGTGAAATTTCAGATTTAAATAGCTGAAATCACTTGAACACTCGAAAGGAGGTTGTGACAATTTGAGAACAGGGGTTGCTATCTAACCTGCTTTTCCCAGGATCGTTCTTTCTTGGAGGTAGTTGTCCCAGGAAATCAGTGAGGGTGCTCGTTACACATTGCTAGCCACCCAGCTTTATGGGCTCAGGATCATCCCAGTTGTCTTTTTTTTTTTTTTTTTTTTGGTACCTCAGAAGCGGCGACCCTATTTGGGGAACCTGTCTATAATTCTCTACTTACAATTTCATAACTCAACCAGAATTCATTCATGGAATGCCTCAATCGATGTGGAGTCGGGCATCTGCTGTCAGACCTGTAGCATGTTCTCCTCAGACCAGGTGCAATGGTGGGTTTTGTTTGACCATACCAGTTGCCTATTGAGGTGGGTCAATGGCTTGAAGGAAGCTAGGAGAACCAATTTTCTCCAACTTCTCTGCAGGAGGCTGCAGTTTGGAGAGTGAAAAAAATCCCAGAGACGGAATAAAGAAACCCAGGTTGATGCTAGCATTTAAAAGCCAGAATGGGTCAGGAAGACTCAGACACACAGAACCTTTGGGCAGGAGAGAGGGACCAAAGTGGCCTGTTTAACTGTGGGACCAGTCAGGAGCAAGCTGACCTAAAGAGAGAGGCAGGCTCTATGATTAGGAAGAGAAGCAATGTGCAGGAGGCAGTGTGCCTGGATTCCTCAGAGGACTCTGCTCTAAGCCCAAGAACTCTCCGGAGTGGTGAGGAAACTGGGAAATGCATACAGGTATTTTATTTAGGGTTGTTGATTAATCGCAGTTAACTCACGCAATTAACTAAAAAAAAAATCAATCACGATTAATCGCACTTTTAATTGCACTGTTAAACAATAGAATACCAATTGAAATTAAATAGTTTTGGATGTTTTTCTACATTTTCAAATATATTGATTTCAATTACAACACAGAATACAAAGTGTATAGTGCTCACTTTATATTACTATTTTTATTACAAATATTTGCACTGTAAAAATGATAAAGAAATAGTATTTTTCAATTCACCTCAAGTACTGAAGTGCAATCTCTTTATTATGAAAATGCAACTTACAAATGTAGAAATTTTTTTTGTTACATACCTGCACCCAAACAAAACAATGTAAAACTTTAGAGCAGTGGTAGCAACCTGCGGCCCACGGGCCACATGCAGCCTGTCAGGTTAATCTGCTGGCAGGCTGCTAGACAGTTTGTTTATATTTGCACAGCCGTTCGCAGCTCCCAGTGGCTGTGGTTTGCTGTTCCCAGCCAATGGAAGCTGCGGGAAGTGGCGCGGGCCGTAGGGACATGCTGGCCACTGCTTCCCGCAGTTCCCATTGGCCGGGAATGGTGAACCATGGCCCCTGGGAGCTGTGGGCAGCCATGCAAATGTAAACAAACTGTCTGGCAGCCCGCCAGCGGATTAGCCTGATGGGCTGCTTGCGGCCCGTGGGCTGCAGGTTGCCCACCACTGCTTTAGAGCCTACAAATCCACTCAGTCCTACTCCTTGTTCAGTCAATCGCTCAGAGAAACAAGTTTGTTTACATTTACAGGAGATAATGCTGCCTGCTTATTATTTACCGTGTCACCTGAAAGTGGGAACAGGCATTCGCATGGCACTTTTGTATCTGGCATTGCAAATTATTTACATGCCAGATATGCTAAACATTCATATGCCCCTTCATGCTTTGGCCACCATTCCAGAGGACATGCTTCCATGCTAATGACGCTCGTTTAAAAAAAATGTGAATTAAATTTGTGACTGAACTTCTTGGGGGAGAATTGTATGTTTCCTGCTCTGTTTTATACACATTCCGCCATATATTTTATGCTATAGCAGTCTCAGATGATGACCCAGCACATGTTCAGGGCTGGCTCCAGGCACCAGCTTACCAAGCAGGTGCTTGGGGCAGCCACTTTGGAGAGGGGCGGCACGTCCAGCTGTTCGGCGGCAATTTGGCGGATGGTCCCTCACGCCTGCTCGGAGCGAAGGATCTCCCAGCGAATTGCCACCACAGATCGCAATTGCGGCTTTTTTTTTTTTTTTTTTGGCTGCTTGGGACGGCCAAAACTCTGGAGCCGGCCCTGCACATGTTGTTCATTTTTAAGAACACTTTCACAGCAGATTTGACAAAACGCAAAGAAGGTACCAACGTGAGATTTCTAAAGATAGCTAAAGCACTTGACCCAAGGTTTAAGAATCTGAAGTGCCTTTGAAAATCTGAGGGATGAGGTGTGGAGCATGCTTTCAGAAGTCTTAAAAGAACAACATTCCAATGCGGAAACTACAGAATTGAACCACCAAAAAAGAAAATCAACCTTCTGTTGGTGGCATCTGACTTAGATGATGAAAATGAATATTTGTCAGTCCTCACTGCTTTGGATTGTTATCAAGCAGGACCTTCATCAGTATGGACACATGTCCTCTGGAAGGATGGTTGAAGCATGGAGGGACATATGAATCTTTAGCGCATCTGGCACATAAATATCTTGCAACGCCGGCTGCAACAGTGCCATGCAAATGCCTGTTCTCACTTTCAGATGACATTGTAAACAAGAAGTGGATAGCATTATCTCCTGCAAATGTAAACAAACTTGTTTTTCTGAGCAATTGGCTGAACAAGAAGTAGGACTGAGTGGACTTGTAGGTTCTAAAGTTTTACATTTTTATTTTTAAATGCAGTTATATTTTGTACATAATTCTACATTTGTAACTTCAACTCTCATGATAAAGTGATTGCACTGCAGTACTTGTATGAAATGAATTGAAAAACACTACTATTTTTTTCTGTGCAAATATTTGTAATCAAATAATATGAAGTGAGCTCAGTACACTTTGTATTCTGTGTGGTAATTGAAATCAATATATTTGAACATGTAGAAAACATCCAAAAATGTTTAAATAAATGGTATCCTATTATTCTTTAATAGTGCGATTAATTGTACAATTAATAGTGATTAAACTTTTTAAATCACTTGACAGCCCTGGTATTTTTATTTTGTTTAGATCAGTGTCTCTCTCACGCTATCTCAAGAGTAATTTGTTTTAGAATCCAGTTCAAAGTGTGTCTGTTTTGCTTTACTATCACACGTGCTCCTGAAGAGTTACATTGTAAATCTGGAGTGCCCACGTGGTCGGAGTTCTTGGAGACGGTGAGCTTGGGCTGCTGGGGAATCTGAGGGATCAACACTGGTCCTGGGGCCTAGGGCAGTTGGACTGTATAGTCCCATTTCAGTGAAGGAGTAACAGACGGAGAGCACCTGTGCCCAGGAGATGTGCCAGAGAGGCTGTGGGGAGAGCGGCGGAACAGTGACTGAAGGATTTGAGATTAAGGGAAGCTTTAAAGCACATGAGTCCCATGGTTTGGGACCCAACAGTGTCCTGGTGAATGGCCAGCAGAAGGAACTTTATTAAGGTCTGTGAGTGAGACAGATTAATTATGATGATTTGAAGAGTCCTTGAGATCCAAAACAATTGTGCTGGGAATGGGGAGCTGCAAATCTGGGCTGAAACGGCTATTGCATGAATAGCCATGAAGAAATGCATTACAAAAGGGATACAGAAACAGGAAACACAGTCCTAACTGGATTGGGGGCTGGGGGGGGGGGGGGGGAGAACAATAGATTTTTTTTTGAGACATAACTGTTGTGTCTGGGTAAATACGCTTGTGGGGGAAGTTTGGGATTAGAATGAACAGAGTATATTTGGGTGGTGGACATGACTATTGATTTAAGATGCAGAGGTTCAGGGACGCTAATGGATGCATCTCAGATAGCCCGACAAAGAGTTGGTGAGGAACAAGACAAGCTGGAGAAAGATAATGCATTCTAGAAAAGTGAGATTTTGCTCACATGCGGTATAGTGCACATGGAAATATTTTAACCCCTTTATTTTAACTTTCTGTTTGTTTGTTTGTTTGTTTGTTTTCCATCATGAAATTGTCTGAGGGAAAACAAATTGAGTGAGAGCCCTCTAATGGAGTTCTCTGAATTCTTTGACAGGAGCAGGCTGGAGTTTGCACCCCCAATTTATAACTGGATCCAGTGGAGCTTTGTCTTCCGCTGCCCCTGAAATTCTCTTTTTAAAGGGGTTTCCCCAGCACAATTTTGCATTGCTTGGGTAAAGGCAAGTTTAATTATATTAACATTTGTTTTTATTTTTTAAACCCAAATGCTTTAAACCCAAATGCTTCAAGATTTAAAATAGAGAGAGATTAACTGTCTGAGCCTTTGTTTGGATTTCTTCTGTTCAGGTAAATAATACATGAGAGGAAGGTTATTGGGAAGCAGTCCAAAGATGTGCATATTGTACCAATTAAAAACATAATTTTTTCTGCTACCCAATAAGAATATAAAAAAGATTTAAAATTCTTATAATCAAGATTTAAATGATTGCAGCAATTTTTTTTAATGTGGACAATCAATATCTATTTCCTAGCCCTGTTCTCAGAAACAGTTGAACTGTTTGGCTGATTTTTTTTTTTTTTTAAACTTCAGTCAAGAGTCAGACACCTCCCATAGAAAATGTCAGCCCAAACGATTAAAGTTTGACAAAGTTATAAGCCACTGAAAACAGGCCCTTCTATTTGGAATCAGTGAGCAACGTTGTTAATGGGCACAGCTACCAGCCACAGCTATGACACAGACATATAATGCAAATGGACAAGGGTAGCACGTACAAGTGTTGCTTGCATCTCCCGGAAGTAGGCCTCTAACTTACACCAGGCTTACACCAGTTTTGGGATCCTTTGACACCCCATGGCCCTTGTTACGGGCATCCCATGGGGCAGTTGCATAGGAAGTCCCTTCTATGTACATAATGTTCAGCATTCAGTGCAGATAACTCTCTCTATATAAAAAGCTATTTTGCCTCCTTCCAGCTACTGGAGAAAAAAAATCTGTCTAGATTTTTTGCCTCTCTTAAGTGGCTCTTTGCTTTCTTCTGTCTGAAATACTGAGTTAAACTGGGAAACAAAACCCTGTGCTTTAGCTCTGCCTGCAGCTGCCACCATTATTGTTATTAACTGGGTAGAACTGATCTGTGAGGCCCAGAGTGCTCAGGGTAGGACACTCCACTCTCGCTGCCTGTTGTGGGTGACTGTGAAGTGGAGACCAAACTTTTTGTCATGTTTCCTAAAGGTTTTTAAGGACAAACAGCATTGAAGGCACTCAAAGCCAGATCTATTTATTTTGCCAACTGTTGCAGGTAGCACCAGTAGCCCAGACAATAGTGTAATGATCCCATTACTGCTAGGCAGGATTGGCATCAACATTTAGTGCCAATAAAAGCACATGTTGGATTTCATCTTTCTCCAACTGTCAGGGCCATGAATCTCTTCTAGCTCCACAACCAGTTTGTGGCAAAACATCTTTCCCTTGAATCTAACTAAAATATGCATACTCCGGCATAGTAAAAGGGGCATCAGCTGTGATCATTATTTGTAACAACTTTTTGAGTCCAAACACATCAGGAAAGCTGCTCAATACGACAAAAAGGGACATATCAAATCAGTGAGGAGGGGATGGAATTTTACCACTCCAGTGACTCTCCGTTACTTGGCCTGATCCCTTGGTTGGCCAGAAATAAGTCTGTAAGACCCTCAGACTACATCCTATACCAGTGATTCTCAAACTTTTTTACTGGTGACCCCTTTCACATAGCAGGCCTCTAAGTGCGACCCCTCCTCCCAATCAATTAGAAATGCTTTTATATATATTTAACACCATTATAAATGCTGGAGATAAAGCGGGGTTTAGGGTGGAGTCTGACAGCTCGTGACCCCCAATGTAAGAACCTTGCAACCCCCTGAGGGGTCCTGACCCCCCCCCCCCAGTTTGAGAACCCCTGTCCTATACCAACAACACACTCAACACTGCCAAAAATAAGAGTATTAAAATAGCATAATGGTCTAAGAGTGAATCTCTGTTCTTGGCAATGTGCTCCAGAAAATATATATTGTGACTTAAAACAACACTGAAAATTAGATAGCATCTAATATGCAATGCATTTTATTAGAGATTCACCAAGACACCCCTCCCCCCAAACAATTGTAGTGAATGGTCAGTGTCATCTTACTGACAGTCAGTCCTAGTTTCTGGTTCTTGTGTGATTTCATGGCAGTTTTGTATTCAGATTTACAACACTGCAGTGGAGTAGTTAAACAATAATAAAAAAAATCGTATATTCTATTTTTCAAACATGGAATAAATTTTACAGAGATTTGAAAAAAAATCAGCTGATTAAAATTCTGCATTCTGATGCTTGGAGTAACTCAGATACAAATTGTTATTTAAAAATACTCCAGAAGTCTTGAAATAGGAAAGGAATAGTAAAAATCTAGTATTTATACAACAAAAGATATGTACTTTCAGGAGCTACAAAATAAAATAAATCATGATGCGGGAGAGAAGATTTTAAATGTCCTCAGCTAGAAAGCTTTATGTAAAGATTATTGGGCATCTCTCCAATCCCCCAGAAACCACAACCAGGACCTGGTGTCTCTATTTAGTCCCACACAAAAACACTGTATTAAGATGAGTTAAGGTTGAGAGTGTGGATAAATAATGGAAGGGTAAAAAACAGTACAGGGATGTTGTAACTAATCCAAAACAAAACATTATTAATCTAGGAAATTCAGGGTTAAGCTTTCAATTTAAAAGAAATCTGAACATGTTAAAGTAAGAAAAACACTGTTAAGACCCCAAAGCAACCTTCACTCTGCCCTGCAGTGATATCGTTCACTAACTATTTGATTAAAGCATTTTAGTGTTTGTGGTACCAGATTAATTACACTGATTTTTTTTAAAGACACATTTGATATTTTTCCCCTTATGCACCACTACAGAATATACTTGCACATGTTTAGTCATTGTCCATAATGGAAAGACTTTTGGAGGAGAAAGATTTGACCCAAAATATACTGTTTATAATGAGAGTCACAAAAATAAGATACACATAGGTAGGGTGACCAGATGTCCTGATTTTATAGGGACAGTCCCGATTTTGGGGGCTTTTTCTTATATAAGCACCTATTATTCCCCGCCCCATCCTGATTTTTTACACTTGCTATCTGGTCACCCACCCTACACATAGGTGAAAGCCTGGCCCCATTGAAGTTGGTGGGAATGTTCTCATTGGCTTCAGTAGGAGTGGGATTTCCAACTAGGAGCTGCACAGGGAGATAGAAAATGGCTCAAGCTAAGTTAGAATGCTTAGAAAATTACTGAGATTTTGGAAGGTCAGTTCATCATTTTCAATATCACAATGGAGAGTGACAGACCCTTTCTGTCTGAGACATCTTAGAGTGGGGCAGGAAATGGTTTTCCCAACCCATGACAATTTTGGGGATTTTGAAAACTTTTTCCTATCCTGAAATGTTGAAATCTCAAATTGTTGAACTGATAATCAATCTGAAAATAATTTTGGGTGAGGTCAATTGAAATTTTTCAATATGGGATACCATGGGATGTTAGGTATGCAGTCACTGTAAGGTTAAGGGTGTTTGTGGCACTTTACAGACATTGTCTGACTATCTAATTATCATAACAGCCTGTGCAGTAGGTAAATAAAATCTCTATTTTACAGATGTGGTAGCTGAGGAAGAGAGCAGCAGAGGCCAACATTTAAAAACAATTGTATAAAATTAAGCATCAAACTCCATATTCAGGCACTTAAGTAAGAGTGGCCTGATGACCTGCAAAGGTATTGAGTTACCTGCAGCTTCAGAAGAAATAAAAGGGACAGATTTAAGTTGTGATGATTATTCTGAATCCTAGTGGCCAGGCCTTGCTGACCATGAGGGGAATGTAAATAATGTTGAATCTTAAGGGGGCAGGGGACCAGTGACAAGCTTTCAAAGCTATTGATTGATTTTACATCAATTTAAACTTTCAAGGCTATCTTGAAAGAGCTAGAAATGTACTTTTCTGTTTTTAAAAAGGAAAGTTTTATATTTCTAGGTGCTCGAAGTCCAGCTCTGTGGGCAGGGATAGAGGAGTCTCTGTGGCATCAGTAAACCAGGAATGGGTGTGCCCTATAACAGGGGTTATCAACCTTTTTCTTTCTGAGCCCTCCCCCAACATGCTGTAAAAACTCCAGGGCCCAGCTGTGCCACAATAACTGGTTTTCTGCATTTGAAAGCCAGGGCCGGCGTTAGGGGCAGGGCCAGCTCTGGTTTTTTGGCCACCCCAAGCAGGGGGACTCCCTGCGCGGCAGACGTGCCCTGGCTAGCGGGGGGGGGGGGGGGGGGGGGGAAGGGGGGGGGGGGGGAGAAAGAGAGAAGGGGGGCAGCCAGGACTTCAGCGGGGCACTACCACGCGGCCCCAACTGGTGCGCCGCCTGCCGGGAGGCTCCGCGCCGCTCTGGTCGTCTGGGAGGGAAGGATGCGGACTGCCCTGCTGGGCTTGCTGCAGGGCGCTCCCGTCCTCCGCTCCACCGCCCGCTACAGAGTGGCTGGAGCAGCACAACAAACAAACAATAAAAGCGTCTGTGCCGCCCTAGGATTGTGCGGAATGCCGCCTCGAACAATCTGCCGCCCCAAGCACCAGCTTGCTCGGCTGGTGCCTGGAGCCGGCCCTGGTTAGGGGGTAGCAAGCAGGGCAGTTGCCTGGAGCCCCATGGGCTCCTGCGAAGCTACAGTGCTCAGACTTCAGCTTCAGCCTTGGGTGGCAGGACTTAGGTGCCCTGGGCTTCAGTTCCAGGCAATGGAGTTTTGGCTTTCTGCCCTGGATCCCAGCAAGCCTAACACTTGGTGGTCCCCCTGAAACCTGCTCGTGGCCCCCCAGGGGACCCCAAATCCCTGGTTGAGAACCACTGCCCTATAAGATGAGCTGATAATCATTCCTTGATTAACTCCAGACAAAAATTAAACTCTCACTGAGAAAACAAGCACATCTATTAGAACAGACAGACTTCAGTTATCCAAAGAACAAAATAAGTGCTCCTACAAATATGCTGTACCCCTAAAGATTTCTGAATGCTTTAATGCAACATAATGAGCTCTTAGCTCTTGGATAAAAATAGAATTTTTTTCTTCACCATTCCAGACTGTAGTCTTGGAAAGCACTGTATATTAGTCTATTAGGTTTAGAGTGCAATAAAAACATTTATCTTTGCCTGTCCAAATGTAGAAAGACAAAAATCAATTTCTCTGGAGCCAGTTGTCATTTAATGTTCTCACTTTAGCAACATGGCGCAATCTGTGTCACCGATAAAGTTAGATGTTGTGTTGTTTGTTCCAGAAGTGCAAAATGCACTTATCTCTTAGATTGCTTTCTACTGCAGTTTTCACAGGAAAGAGCCACTGTGTCCCTTCTGTCTTTGAGACAGCTAGTGTATACTAAAGATGGTCAATCAAGGTTTGTTCTTTGTCATTTTGCTGCTTTTCTAGCAATGTAATTAACTTATTTTATCAGAAAGATGCAGAAGAATTAAATAAGAGACTAGACACAATCCACACCAGACTGTCTTCTTGCTACATCCTAAATTTCCTCCCTTGCTTTAAATACAAATAGGATCCAACATTTGTTCCTAATTGAACCTATGTATAATTGATTATTTCATCAAAGGTTGACCATGCTTCAGCCATCATTTGAATAAAGAACTGCCTTTGGTATTTTTTCAAAAATGAAATTGAAAAGGAATGTACAACACATAATTGTGGAGGGGGGAGGGGCATTGGCCTGCTAAACCCAGGGTTGTGAGTTCAATCCTTGAGGGGGCCACTTAGGGATCTGGGGCAAAATCAGTACTTGGTCCTGCTAGTGAAGGCAGGGGGCTGGACTCTATGACCTTTCAAGGTCCCTTCCAGTTCTAGGAGATGGGATATCTCCATTAATTATAGTATTATTATTATTATTAATTGAATGTAATAGAAATATGTGGACGACTCTTTACATATTAATGCCCTTTCTCCAAGTGCAGTCTGCTAATACTCCATTTTCCCTTCCTCTCATACAGACCAGAGGCAGTGCAATGAACTCAGTGGAAATTTTGCCATTGTCTTTAGTGCGGCCAGGATTTTACCATCTGATTCTTCAGTGGAAATTACAACTCTCTCTTAACATCCTACTTGGACAGGTAATAGTGCCTAAAAGCCATACATGGAAATGATATAGGTATCTACTGAAAACTGTGTCCTAGAGGGAGGAAGAGACATTGCCTGCAAGACATGGCCAATATTCTACATGGGGAATATGTAGCACATACAGTTTGACCAGCTTGACAGATCTCCGGCTTGGTGTAAACATGCTGAGAAATAAAGAAACGATATAAATCTAGCCCTTTCCACATTTGGGCAGAGACCAGAAAACAAGCAAGCAGTGCTGAGGTTCTCTAAAGGAAGCTATTGGACCAGTAACCTAATTGTCTTTGACTAGTTGGCTTTGTAATGGTTTTGAGGCAGATTCCTCTGAGGAGGGTATCAACCAGTTTCTGTAAGACAGAATTATACACACACATACAGATATAGGGACAGATCTTGGCCTCTGCTCCTTCCCTTTGCACTGCTCCAGCGGTGCACACTGGTCACATCTCTCCAGCTGGAGTGATCTCATGGGTATAGAGGTGGAGTAGCTGACTCCTACACACTCCAACCCCTGCAATCCCTTAGGCTGCTCTAAATTCAGATGGGGCTGACATAGAATGACTGCATGATCAGAGAGCTGTAACTAGCTCCAGAAGGCCTCCTCTGTCTCCCCTAGTGCCCTGCAGAGACTGCATGCAGCAGGTGATCTGACCATACTATATATTGTAGGAGCTCTCTGTCAAAACATCAAGGTAGTTGGTCTAAATTGTGGGTACAGAATGAATGGGATGAGTGCTTGTGTGTTCAGAGTGCTCTCATGGTTGTCTGGAATGAGCAGCTTACTGACGTTTATCAGCATCTTTCCTCTTCGCTGCCTTAAGGCATTTCCATAAAATCCTAAGTGCTCTGCTATTCTTGTAGGATAAGCATTGTGCTATTGCAGGCGCACTGCAGCTCTCGGTGCAAATCTCTTTTTGTATATTTTGCAGCTGATCCCTGTACAGAGCTCTCCTGGCCCCGCTAGCCATGTGGCTCCTGGCCCTGAGCTGCTGGGCTGCACCACTCCACTCCAAACCCCAGGCTGTGATCACTTTCCCGGGGGAGCTGGTCAGTAATCGGACTTCAGCTTGCAGAAGTGAGTAAGGGCTGGGACCTCCAGCAAGGCATCCCTGAGATGCCCGGTGCCCGTGCAGTGGGTCAGCTGTTAGGACAGTGGGCTCATGGGTCCCCTGCTGAGATGAGCCCAGTGACCGCTCTCGAGGGCCTTGGCAAAGGAGGGATGGAGGAGAGCAGGTTGGAGGGCTGCACCGTGAGCCTGCTTTCATGAGAGAAGGGGGGTGTCCTGGATGCAGGGCCAGGGAAAGCTAGGAGTCTCCTTGGGAATGGGGGAGGATGGGTCACTTTCCCTGGCACTGGGGTGGTTGCTGTGAGTCCAGAGGCCCCTGCCTGGCGGAGACATTCCAGCGCTCTCTGTATCTCTCGGGTAGTTCTCTACACCTACAACGGCAACAGCGACGGTGCCAAGTGCGTCTTCCCCTTCATCTTCAACGGGAAGTCCTACGATGTCTACACCACAGACAGGTGCTCTGATGGCTACCGCTCTTGTACATGGACTGCAGTGAAGTGGCTCCTGACCTACAGGTGTGAGAAGGTCAGAATTAGACACAGTTGTTTTTTTAAAAATACTTTTGACCAAATTCTGCTTTCAGCAGCACCAGTGTAAATCTTGAGCAATTCTGTCTCCACTGGTGTTCCTCCAGATTTACACTGGTGTCAGAGAGAAGAAAATTTGGCCCTTTGTCTAGTTACATAAGCCAACCAGCTGCTTTGACTTTCCTGGGACACTTCTTTTCCTATACAATCCCTTTAGATTTTCCTCTAGCCCTTTTATGATACTTTCATCTCTTGCCCTTTTTTCTCCCCAACACACTGAAGTGTCCCTTCTTCCATCTGCTAATTACACTGAACCATCCTTTCCCTTTCATTAGGCTTGTTTCCTGTTTTGATAAATTAGATCTGACACACTTCACTCCATATACTGAGTCCTGAGGTCAGGAGTCCATTTCCCTTCACTATTTCTTGTGTATGTGCTTCAGTCGAGCATACTAAACTAAAAATATCAACCAGTTAGAGAATATTACTTTCAGCTAAGGAAGCATTCACTATGATTTCCATGTCACTGTCTAAAACTCCCTGATGATTTTCATCATTCAAAACTGACCAGAACATTTTCTTTTAATTCTCTTCCTCAGGGAATAGCCAGCAGCATGGAGCCCTGTGATTTAACTGCTCTAGCTGGCAGCCTTGGAGTTGGGATTTCCCAGTGCTATCTCCAAAGGGCTGATTCTGGAACATCTATTCAGTCTAGGCCTGATTCACCACTGTGTTACTCCGGTTTGATGCAGGTTTAACACTGTTTAAATCCATGGTGTTACAATGGCATAAAAATGCAGTAACACAATGGGGAATCTGGCCCTGGGTGTCAGTTTCAGAAACTATCTGAGGACATCAAACCAGCACATTCAAGGAGAGCTCACTGAATATCATTCAGCATGAAAAGCAGGCAGTGACTTTTCTAGGCAGCATGGTCTTGTGTTTAAAGCATGGGACTGGGAGTCAGTCGACCTGCGTTCTGGTCCCAGTTGTAACAATGACTCATTGAGTGAACTTAGGCAAGTTATTATTCTACTCTGTCTGTTTCAGGAGTATTATTCAAATTTAAAAATAAATCTAAAGAGTGAATAACAGCAGAATCACTCAGCATATTGCATCTGCAAACTAGCCAATCTTGTTGCTGTCTATGCTGATAAGAAGGCAAATATAACATGGGCTGTTAGGATGGGGTCCCCATTTAGTATGGGTTGTAGTTGCATGGGAACTTGCATTCATAACTTTGCTAGACACTAAAAATTGTGGTCTTAATAAAAGACACTGGATTTATGGCTTATTACAACAATCTGTAACTCACTAACCCCCCTTCTTGTCCTATTACTACATGGATGTTGACGGGCCACTTCCCCTTGAGTGGTCCCTTAGAATATGTGCTAACTACTTATGCTAAACTATCTGTTTGATCTTGTATTTAGCTGTGATGCTCTAAGTACTTTTCCCAGACCTGAAGAAGAGCTTTGTGAAGCTCAAAAGCTTGTCTCTCTCACCAACAGAAGTTGGTCCAATAAAGGATATTACTTCACCCACCTTGTCCCTCTAATATCCTGGGACTGATACAAGTACAACACCACTGCATATGAGTAAAGTGGGAGACATTTTGAATATCTATCTGTTATTTTGAAGGTTCTATTAACTTTCCTAGTCACAAATGCCTTAGCAGTCCTCCTAAAGATAGTCCTCATCAGAGAAGACCAGCCATGTCATTCATAATGACAATGAATAGTCATTAAGCCAGAGAGAGAGAGAGAGAGAGAGACAATGACTTTTTAGGGGACTCACCTAGAATATGGGAGACTCAAGTTCAAGTTCATGATCCAGACAATTTAATTATTTGTACACAAAAGAATAGCTTTAACAGGAGAGAGCGAGAAAGACCTATACTACCATATTCCATAGCCCCATGGCTTAGGTCCCTCTTTTCAATCAGGAAGACCAAAGTTCTCAGATCCCTTTTCCACATGAGGCAGAGGGGGAAACTGAACACATGTTTACTGCATGTCAGGTAAGTGCTCTAACCAATTGGCTAAAAGTTATAAGGGAGGCCACACATCTGAGTCCCACAAATCTTTTTTGAGGGGGACAGGGCTGAAACTATTTAGTAAATTTGTGTCAAATTCACAAATAGTTTTGGGTCAACTGAAACTGCATTTTTTGGTGAATAAACTATTCATCTGAAAATTGTTGCCCAAACTGACGAGTCCTGTGTTCCTTTATTTTCTTTGAATGGTAAAAACCACCCTGTGCCAGGTTTATGTGGGTACTTCTTGCTAGTAAACTTTAAAAGAATCATTAAAAAACATATTCACAGAAAATAATGAATGAGTAGAACCCAAACCAACAATGATTTTTGTTTGGGGTTGATACCAGACAGACTCAGGTAATGAGTTGGAAGAGCACCAGGTGCCTGTGTTAAAGAAAAACACTGGAGAATGAAAAATGCAATGAGTTCCCAAAATGGAAACATGAATGCAGTGCTAAGCATTAGGTTTTAAATGCACAAAAATCAGGAGTTTCAAGTTATGGTTCCCACAATGACCATAACACCCACAATTATATATAACTTTTATGCCTTTATATATGTGTAAAGTGGCAGAGTTATGGTGCCCATAACAACTATAACTCTTCCTTTCCTGACTTTTTTGTGAATTTCAAATCTCCTCCAATGGCCCAGTCTTGTATCTCTATTGGCAAAACTTCCATTGAATTAAAAGACCATTAACGTCAGTGGGAGACTTTCCCACATAAGTATTACAGAATTGGGCCATGGAGTGGTGCTTTAGCACAATAGTTTGCATTTAGTTACCTTTTTGACTATTGCACTTAACTCTGATATGGCCCATGTTATATTTGCCTTCTTATCAGCATAGACAGCAACAAGATTGGCTAGTTTGCAGATGCAATATGCTGAGTGATTCTGCTGTTATTCACTCTTTAGATTTATTTTTAAATTTGAATAATACACGTAGGTAGTTTACCAGAATTAACCGTCTAGAGATTCGGTTTTAGTCAAGAAGAGACAGTGGCCTTTCTATGAATAATAAAAAGCAGCCTTCACACTAAAACTTCAGTTAAGATAATTAAAATTGATCTTTCACTCTGATACTGATCAACAGTAAACTTGATTTTAGAACCTTGGAAGACATCATAAGAAACAGATGGGGACTAAATGCCTATTACAGATAATAGAGAGCAGATTTTTTCTCTTTAGCACAAAAATCTGTAATATTATGATATTCTTTATTAATCTTTTGCTAGGTCTGGGAAGAAGCCCATGCATCACTATAAAATTTTCAGGATATTTGAGCGAGTAATACTATGCTTTGATCTGATCTAGCTGCCTTTTTATGAAATTCAGCAATCTCTTGACATCTGTGGGAGTTACCTGCTTATTGATGGATCTCTAAATACATTTAGGATTATTTTTGTAACAATGTCAAGAGTCTATTTTATTTTTTTTAAAAAGCTAAAGAGGGATTAAGTAGAATTTGGGAAATATTTCCCATAGGACCAGATTAGCCACAGATCCAGTAAGTAACTGTATTAAATGTACAAGTTTTTGTCAATGGAGGAAGATCTGTAAACAGTTGCTTACAAGATTTTCCAAGACTGTTACAATTACTCCCATAATTAGAAGGAAAATCCCGCAAATCTTCCTTAGTCTAAATTTATTTTCAATGGGATATTGAGGAGGATATTGGGGAGACCCTTCACTGGAAGCATATATCTGTGGGGAAGGGATGGGGGAAGGTTGCAATTTGTCAATTGTATATGAAACTTGGAGTTCAGATTGTAGGCTAGGTGTTTTGATTTTTGTTTTTGTTTTTTGCTAGTTAACTTCCAGTTCCAGGTTCTAAGCACATTAGGAATCATCTATTCCGTTGAATTAATACTTTAGCAGTGTATTCAATTCTTTCTGGCTTTGTCAGATTCCCAGCAAATAAAACTATCACTTTTTCCAATCTTCTCTTCATCTCTTCACCAAACATCCCATTTCTACCATTTGGAATGGCTGTCTTCAGAGAGGCTAACACTACAGTCTGACAAACACAGGTCAGGATAATCTTTCCTTCCTTGTTGTAGGCTTTTATTGTACAGCATTAATGAGAGCTATGTGAAATGTTTAACTCAGTCCTATCCTCAGAACTATCCTTGGTTGGAGTTCAATGTGCATGTAGGTACCAGCAGTGCTTTGTTAGCATATTTTTTGCATCAATGAATTGTGAGAATAATTTTTTTGTCTTGCAATCAACAAACTTTTTCAGGTTACAGTTTGCATTCAAACTGGACTCATTGGGAAAGGTGATATGGTATTCCTCTTCTCTCCCTAAGTGGCTGAGTCTATGCTGTGAAAGCAGAAGGCTTTTGGTGTAGGCCATGTTCTGTTCCTTGGAAGGAGTAACCTCTTCTATAACTTCCCAAAATGGTGAGAATGTGTGACACTAAGCCCCCTCTATTCATACCCTACACATTAGTGTAAACAATATGCCTCGTGAAACCTACTTGAAAACTAACATCTGTCTGATTATCAGTGTTCTTGCCTGATATAGGTACACGGTGAGGGTTAGGAGCTATGGATATAGGGTAGAATTAGGACTAAAGTGTGTATAAACCAGGTATTTCGGGGGAGTTGTTAAACAGGTCTGTCCTAAACAAAGGAATGTGTGTTTACCTCAAATTACATATAAGCACTAAACAGAACCATGAAGACAGCAGTGGAAGGAGATGTCAGGAAACAGAACAACTTGCATTTCAGCAAATACAAATGGGGGAAGAGAGAGCATGGTGCTTCCTTCACTACCAGACTCCATGTTGCTTTCCTCACAGCTTGAATAAACTTTGCTTTGGAAGGTAGAATCCGTTTAAAAGGCCAGCTGGGGTCTATAAAGATGGGGGGGGGGCTGAACCTCAAGTGATAAGCAAATGAGTCAACTGATTGAATACAATATTACTGTATTATAAGAGCACGTAGAGTGGGGCACTGCTGAAAGCAGGGAAACTGAAGCACAGCTAGAAAGTGCTGTGGCACAGGATTTGCTAGGAGTGGTGGGACCCTGGCACAGCTAGGTAAATAGCTATGAGCCAGCACTCAGAGCTGGGAAGACTTCTGGGAATGATGAATCTCTTGCACAGCTAAGAAAACTGGGGGCCAGAACTCCACTGAGAGCAAGGTAGACTCAAAATGGTAAGTGGTGTGTTTTCACACCTTAGGCAGTGGTAAATCTTCACTGGTCTGGGTGAGGGAAACTGAGGCACTCAGGGTTACAGAGCAAGTGGTGATCCAATCCCTCCTGGTTTGGATTGCCCCTCAGATTATGAAACAATGGTCTTGTCCCAGATGTCTTTTACTCTGATAACTTCTCAGTTTTAGAAGGGAATGTGTGCTTCCATATCATGCCTCCCTACAGGAAGCCTTCCAGTCTCTCCATTCCTTGTACAGAATCATGGTTGGCACCTCTTCCATCTATCTTCTACTGGTTCACAGTTTTGGTTAGGTTCCTACCTGCTATATTAACAATTCTTCCCACTCCCACCACAAGCACCCACCACGTACAACATCTCTCTCCTCCTCTCCTTCCCCAACAGGTTCTGGCTGATTTTGCTTCAGGTACATGAGACAGTGCTTCACAATGTGAATAACTCTGCCTCTCTCTCCCACTGGTACAGTGCTCCCGTTGCATCTCCATCACCAGCCTGCTCATACTCTTCATGACAGTGGCTCTTTAGATGCCTTCACAGAGTCATAGATTCTGATTGTCCCTACTGGTGCAAGTAGAAATCATTTCTTGCCAGTACTGCACTCATGGGAGGGACACAAGGGGGAAGCAATTTTCCTTCAAAGCGCTTTAATAGCATAACGGCTTAGCAAACCTTCCTCATCATTCATATAAAGACATGGTTCTATAGAGTTAGGATGTCATAAAAATCCACAGTAATCAATAAAGCACGGGGAAAAGACTATCAGTCTCCTTTTGTTTAATAATTCTTGATGTCTGACTTCTAAATCCTATGGACCCTAAAGATTTAAAATGTAATTAGCTCCCCTTTGAGCGATGTTGATTTAAAGATCACGATTTTCAATCATTCTGTTGACAGATGTCAGATGCAATGTAGAAGAGCTTCCATAACTTTGTATGACAGATTGACAAATTGTCAGGAATATAAACAGAAGTTACACTAGGCCTCACAAGTGCAAAGCTAGTGGGAAAACTTTTCAGCATGAAAGAGTCATTTCACTGCCTGAATATGAACTTTATGGAAAAAAAAGTTAGTTGCTCTAAATATCAATGGGTGTGTATGCCATGAAACAGTCCATACGTTTATAAATGCACGTAAAGAATATCGTTGTAAACATGTTTATTAAACTAATTGTTTTGATGCCAGTGAATTCCAGGAGGTGTTCGAGTACAAATCCAACAAAAGAACAAACAATTATTTATAACAGGATATTTACCAGCATTGACATTAGGGAGACAGTATAGCCTAGTGCATAGGGCTCTGAACAGGGACTCAGGAGGCCTGGGTTCAATTTCTAGCTCTGCTGATAGTCTGACTGATCTTGTGTGATTCACATCACCTTCCTGTGCCTAAATTTCCCCATGAGTAAAAGGAGTATAATGATACTGACCTCTGTTGTAAAGTGCTTTGAGATCTCAAGATGAAAAGCACTTTATAAGAGCTAGGTATTATTATTAGAACTTGAAATAGAGTGTTCTAATAGTGCTCTAGGACCAAATTCCTCCCCCCCACCACCCTTTGCACAAAAACACATGGAAATTGAGAAATTGAATCACTCTCCATGTGTTTCTAGCACTAGAAAAGCTGGTTTCTTCCCTCCCTGGTCCCTTTTAGGATGAGTTGGCAGATGGGTGGAATGGTCAAAGGGGCTGGTCTGGTCTTCTAATTACATGGAGATCAAAAATTCTGGGGGAGCCCTGGCCTGCAGGTCTTGTGACATCCATGCAGATGGCCTGCCTCTGTGTTGCTTCTCTTCTCCATACAGCATGCTGGCTCAGTACCAAGACTGCTATTTGTCCCCTCGGTACCTGACTGTGCACTCCTCCTGCTAGATAGAAGCTATGGATCAGAAGTTCAGAGTGGTCCAAGTGCTTGTGCAGTACTCAGGGGTTTTAGGACTCATTCTATGATGCTGTTTGTGGGAGCATATATCAAAAAATGCTGTTCTCCCAGTTCTGCCTCAGTCCCCTCTTGAGAGATCCACCCCAAATCCTATTGAACTATGAATTTTTCACATTTTTGCTAGAAGTTTAGGGTATTTTCTGGACCTATCTCCGCAGCATCCCTCTCCCCCTGTTCAAATGCTCAAGGCACATTGGGTTCCCTTCTAGACATGAGACAAAGAAGTCGAAGTGGCCTTTAAGTGGTAAATTTGACTCGGTGCTCCTTTGGATTCTATTTTAATCTTTAAAGGGAGAAAAGAAAAGCATTTTGGACAAATATTTAGTATGCATTTCACAGTACTTTATCCAGTAAACACTTTTTGCCACTAATGTACATACTATATAGTATATATTAATTGCGTGATGATTTGCCCTATAATGTATCACATACAAAAACTCCATTAAAAGAATGTATTTAAGTGGCAAAGTCGGGCACCTGAAAGTTAGCAAACACCAGATTTATAATTGCCCATGGAACCTTAATTCTGTCCCCTCATATGTCCATCCTGTGTACTGAACAAAGCAGGGTGGCTGCTGCCATTTTGGCCAACAGACTGCAGATTGAAAGGGGGCCCTCCATAGCTAAAAGCCTGAGTATTTATAGCTTAAGTTAAAGAAATAGGCTCTGTAGCTGAGGTCTGCAACAGACTTGCATCTTCTGTAGATCAGGCACAGATGGGGAAGTGTAACACCTGCAGACCAGTGGGTTACTTGTGCATCAAAGTTGTCTTGTCCTCACACTGAAAAATAGAAGTCTTGCTAATGGGTAGAGGAAGCAGTGATGAGAAGGTTTGTTTGTTTGTTTGTTTGTTTTATTTTTTTGGTCCCCACTTAGGCTGTGATCCAGCAATGGACTTTAATAGAATTATTCGCATGCTTAAAATTAAACATGTGCTGATAAGTGGTTGGCTGCTGGATTGGGGATTAATGAGGGTCTTTCTTTGAAGGCAGTGAACCAAGATAAAGATCCAAGTATTAATTCAAAGCACATCCTTTCCACAGAATGCAACAAAGGTCTATTTCTTAGCTACATGATTTGTGCAGGCGGTTCCATTGTTTACCCCTTCATGACCTTGCGACAATACTACATGGCCTCCTGACCACAAGGCTTGATTACAGTAATTTCCTCTTAGCAGGGTTTACAGAAGGCTTCACTTTTTCATTTACAGCTTGTTTAGAATAAAACAGTTTGTTTGCTCACTGGTTCAAGCATATAACACCTCCCCTTGGCTGTTTATGTTGGCTGCTATAAAGTGGTTTATTGACTTCATGTTGATACCATTGGCTTTTAAAGCCCTTAGCTGCATAGATCCTGGCTATAATTGAGACCTTAAGTATCATCCTGACAGGAATTTGTTCGTGTTCTGTCTCTCAACCCCCCACCACCAATCCCAGCATTGCCATCTTAAGTCAAAAAGCAGTTACATTTGTTTTCTCATGGGTGCTACTACATTGTGGAACTTTCTCAAGCCCATCCCCGTCCCCCTTTTAAAAAAAACAATTCCGTTTCTTTTTTTTACCTGAAGCTGTATTTTTCCAATGACCATTGTTAGGCTTCCTGTTTGTTCTTCTATCTCTTTCTCACTTCTTTTTTTAATAGACATTCTAATTTGCATTGATCTGCCTGAATTAAGAAGATGGATTTTAATGATGTTTTTATTGTACATTTAATTTAGTTTTGTGTGTTCCACAGAGCCCCAAGCACCTTTTGAAATACAATAGAAACAAAATTATTATAAAATATTAGACACACAAAATGCTCAGAATTTGTTTTAGATTAAGCTTTTTACAAAGCATCCATTGATGCACTTATTTCCAAAGGTGAATATACTGTACTATGTTTGTTTAGATGAGCAAATGTCCTGAGTTCCAAAGTCCAATTTCAGAGTAGCAAACCACTTTGGAATAAAATATTTATTGTAATTTTTGGGGGGGAAAAATTCCACACACCACTCTGACAATTACCTTTTCAGCATGCTGCGGGGGAAATCAGGCACAAAATACCCATTAAAATAACAGAAGTTTTCTCATTCCGAGTCCCCTGTGCACTCTGCTGAATATGTCCCAATTTGTGTTTAGTTGCACACATTCAATATAAAAGCATATTTGGAACCAGAGAAAGTAGTGCAATTGAGAACAGTAGCAATGACCTGGTTTTCACATCTCCCTCACTCTGTGGGATTCCTTAACATAAGAATGGCCATGCTGGATCAGACCAATGGTCCATCTAGCCCAGTATCCTGTCTTCTGACAGTGGCCAATGCCACATGCTCCAAAAGGAGTGAACAGAACAGGGCAATTTCAAGTGATCTTTCCCCTGTCATTCAGTCTGAGAGGTTTAGGGTCCCTGACCATCTTGGGAAATAGCCATTGATGGAGCTATCCTCCATGAACTTCTCTAATTCTTGTTTGAACCCAGTTATACTTTTGATCTTCACAACATGCCCTGGCAATGAGTTGACTGTGTGTTTTGTGAAGACATGCTTCCTTATGTTTGCTTTAAACTTGTAGCCTATTAATTTTATTGGGTGATCCCTAGTTCTTGTGTTATGTGATGGGGTAAATAACATTTTTTCTCCACACCAGTCATGCTTTTATAGACCTCTATCATCCTCTCCCGCCCTCCCCCCCCCCCGCTTAGTTGTCGCTTTTCCAAGCAGAAAAGTCCCAGTCTTATTAAGCTCTCCTCATATGGAAGCTGCTCCATACCCCTAACCCTCTTGTTGCCCTTCTCTGTATTTTTTCCAATTCTAATATATCTTTTTCGAGATGGGGTGTTGAGAACAGCACATGATATTCAAGGTGTGGGCATACCGTGGAATTATATAGTGGCTTTATGATATTTTCTGTCTTCTTATCTATCCTTTTCCTAATGGTTCCTAACATTCTGTTCGCTTTTTAACTGTTGATGCACATTGCACAGATGTTTTCAGAAACTATCCATGATGATTCCAAGATCTTTCTTTAGTGGTATCAGCTAATTTAGATCCCATCATTTTGTAAGTATAGTTGGGATTGTTTTCAAATGTGCATTATTTTGCATTTATCAACATTGAATTTCATCTGCCATTTTCTTGCCAAGTCACCTACTTTTGTGAGATCCCTTTGTAACTCTTTGCAGTCTGGTTTGGATTTAATTATTTTGTAGCTTTGTATCATCTGCAAACTTTCCCAACTCACAGCTTACCCCCTTTTCCCAGATCCAGGATATGACCAGGAGAATTTAATCTCCTTGACATTATTTTAAATCTGAGTAATAGAGAGCTCAGTTTGGCACATAAGAACCTGCTGATGATTGTGGTGTCTGTGGGTGGCCACAGATTGTTTTACTTGTGTGTAATATGATCTGATAAAGCAATATGTTTCAAAAGGAGAACCTATTTTGCTGTCCTTAAATTTTGCATATAAGGTGTTATGCGGGATTCCTATCTTGTAAGTTGGAGAGTTGCTTCTGAAGAGAAACCACACCATTGTTCCTTATGGGATTGTTCTCTCAACATAAGAAAGATGTAACTCTATGAGAAACTATAGTACAATTTAGTTGACTATTTCTGTAGCTTTCAGAGTGGGTGCAGTCTATGGATGTACAACTATTCAAATATGTATATTGTAAAGCAATTATAAATGAAGAGAATTCATTTAATACTTTAAGACATTCTAGAAAAATTGAAAGAGGAAGCAACCAAAGCAATTTCCTGACCTGCTTCTTGCTGGAAAATTATTGTGAGCCTGAGTACTTTGAAAGTTCTAGCATCATTTTTGTATTGGAATTGGAACATGAGAGGACCTATTTGGATGTGCGCTTCCTAAAAATAATACTTTTTTGCAATTATCACCTTTCTTTTGATAATTTTACCTAGCTCTTTTACAGGGCTTTGTTTCAGTACATCACACAGTGCTTTATAAAGGAGGTAAGTATATCATTGTCCCCATTTTACAAATGGCAACACTAAGATGCAGAGAAACAGTGACTTGCCTAAGGTAACCCAGCAGCAGAACTTGGAACAGAGCGCAGGTTTTCTGAGTCCTGGGCTAGTGCTCTGTCCACTAGGCCACGTTCTGAAGTAGCACAAGCTGTTAAAATGTTAAGACTCACAACATCTCTGTGAGATGTGATAGCATTACAGAGGCTGTACTTTCGGTGCACTGTACCTCTGCACTTAGTAGAAGCTAACACAGATAGCTAGTATGACATATGTTTTTTAATTTAGAATATTGACACAAATTCAGTGTTAGGGCTCTGCTTCGACTAAAGAATATATGAGAATTTAAAGAATGCTATACCAGGGAAAGGAAATTTACTATGTCTTTATCCATTGACTGCTCTATGTACTCAAATTATACACATTAAAATGTAATATGCCTGCCTGTGTTTTCTACTGTTTTGCAATAGTTTTATTTTTGCCTTTAATGCTAGGATCACAGTACTATGGCAGCACATGGATTCTTTGAGTAGATTACAGATACACACTTCTGGGGACACACCCATGTACTCCACATCTAACCTGGAACCCTATGGAAAGCTCTGGCTGCTGGGGAGCTGCATAATGTTCCATGAAAGGTAAAGTGTATTTTGAAGGCTCTCTAAATTCTTCTGCACCCACAGGATCCAATACAAACAGTAAAGAAATATGGATGGGAAGTAGAGGGTGGATCTATGTTTACAATCTACTTAAAGAACTCAGGTACAGGTGAGTAACTTTTCTTTTTTCAAGTGCTGTCAATGCAGATCCCTCACACTTTTGAGATTCACAAGCAGGAACAAAACCCTAAGGTGTTGGGGGTAAGAAGGAGTCGTCATTGAATAGTGAATGTGGACATTTTTAACTTCTGAGGTCAGGTGGAGAAGATAATCCTGCACAAAGGGGTGGCCTGAACTCCAAGCAGCAGCTGTTTTTATTTCCACAATGGGAACATGCCAAATGTATCTGGAATCTAGTAAAATGTGCTCTGGGGCTTTCAGGGACTGGGATTCATAGATTCATAGATTCTAGGACTGGAAGGGACCTCAAGAGGTCAAGTCCAGTCCCCTGCCCGCATGGCAGGACCAAATACTGTCTAGACCATCCCTGATAGACATTTATTTAACCTACTCTTAAATATCTCCAGAGATGGAGATTCCACAACCTCCCTAGGCAATTTATTCCAGTGTTTAACCACCCTGACAGTTAGGAACTTTTTCCTAATGTCCAACCTAGACCTCCCTTGCTGCAGTTTAATCCCATTGCTTCTTGTTCTGTCCTTAGAGGCTAAGGTGAACAAGTTTTCTCCCTCCTCCTTATGACACCCTTTTAGATACCTGAAAACTGCTATCATGTCCGCTCTCAGTCTTCTCTTTTCCACACTAAACAAACCCAATTCTTTCAGCCTTCCTTCATAGGTCATGTTCTCAAGACCTTTAATCATTCTTGTTGATCTTCTCTGGATCCTCTCCAATTTCTCCACATCTTTCTTGAAATGCGGTGCCCAGAACTGGACACAATACTCCAGCTGAGGCCTAACCAGAGCAGAGTAGAGCGGAAGAATGACTTCTCGTGTCTTGCTCACAACACACCTGTTAATACATCCCAGAATCATGTTTGCTTTTTTTGCAACAGCATCACACTGTTGACTCATATTTTGCTTGTGGTCCACTATAACCCCTAGATCCCTTTCTGCCGTACTCCTTCCTAGACAGTCTCTTCCCATTCTGTATGTGTGAAACTGATTTTTTCTTCCTAAGTGGAACACTTTGCATTTGTCTTTGTTAAACTTCATCCTGTTTAACTCAGACCATTTCTCCAATTTGTCCAGATCATTTTGAATTATGACCCTGTCCTCCAAAGCAGTTGCAATCCCTCCCAGTTTGGTATCATCCGCAAACTTAATAAGCATACTTTCTATGCCAATATCTAAGTCGTTAATGAAGATATTGAACAGAGCCGGTCCCAAAACAGACTCCTGCGGAACCCCACTTGTTATGCCTTTCCAGCAGGATTGGGAACCATTAATAACAACTCTCTGAGTACGGTTATCCAGCCAGTTATGCACCCACCTTATAGTAGCCCCATCTAAATTGTATTTGCCTAGTTTATCGATAAGAATATAATGCGAGACTGTATCAAATGCCTTACTAAAGTCTAGGTATACCACATCTACAGCTTCTCTCTTATCCACAAGACTCGTTATCCTATCAAAGAAAGCTATCAGATTGGTTTGACATGATTTGTTCTTTACAAATCCATGCTGATTATTCCCTATTACCTTACCACCTTCCAAGTATTTGCAGATGATTTCCTTAATTACTTGCTCCATTATCTTCCCTGGCACAGAAGTTAAACTAACTGGTCTGTAGTTTCTTGGGTTGTTTTTATTTCCCTTTTTATAGATGGGCACTATATTTGCCCTTTTCCAGTCTTCTGGAATCTCTCCCGTCTCCCATGATTTTCCAAAGATAATAGCTAGCGGCTCAGATACCTCCTCTATTAGCTCCTTGAGTATTCTAGGATGCATTTCATCAGGCCCTGGTGACTTGCAGGCATCTAACTTTTCTAAGTGATTTTTAACTTGTTCTTTTATTTTATCTGCTAAACCTACCCCCTTCCTATTAGCATTCGCTAGGTTAGGCATTCCTTCAGACTTCTCGGTGAAGACCGAAACAAAGAAGTCATTAAGCATCTCTGCCATTTCCAAGTTTCCTGTTACTGTTTCTCCCTCTTCACTGAGCAGTGGGCCTACCCTGTCTTTGGTCTTCCTCTTGCTTCTAATGTATTGATAAAAAGTCTTCTTGTTTCCCTTTATTCCTGTAGCTAGTTTGAGCTCATTTTGTGCCTTTACCTTTCTAATCTTGCCCCTGCATTCCTGTGTTGTTTGCCTATATTCATCCTTTGTAATCTGTCCTAGTTTCCATTTTTTATATGACTCCTTTTTATTTTTTAGATCATGCAAGATCTCGTGGTTAAGCCAAGGTGGTCTTTTGCCACATTTTCTATCTTTCTTAACCAGCGGAATAGCTTGCTTTTGGGCCCTTGATAGTGTCCCTTTGAAAAACTGCCAACTCTCCTCAGTTGTTTTTCCCCTCAGTCTTGCTTCCCATAGGACCTTACCTATCAGCTCTCTGAGCTTACCAAAATCCACCTTCCTGAAATCCATTGTCTCTATTTTGCTGTTCTCCCTTCTACCCTTCCTTAGAATTGCAAACTCTGTGATTTCATGATCACTTTCACCCAAGCTGCCTTCTACTTTCAAATTCTCAACGAGTTCCTCCCTATTTGTTAAAATCAAGTCTAGAACAGCTTCCCCCCTAGTAGCTTTTTCAACCTTCTGAAATAAAAAGTTGTCTGCAATGCAGTCCAAGAATTTGTTGGATAGTCTGTGCCCTGCTGTGTTATTTTCCCAACATATATTTGGATAGTTGAAGTCCCCCATCACCACCAAATCTTGGGCTTTGGATGATTTTGTTAGTTGTTTAAAAAAAGCCTCATCCACCTCTTCCACCTGGTTAGGTGGCCTGTAGTAGACTCCTAGCATGACATCACCCTTGTTTTTTACCCCTTTTAGCCTAACCCAGAGACTCTCAACACTTCCGTCTCCTATGTCCATCTCCACCTCAGTCCAAGTGCATACATTTTTAATATATAAGGCAACACCTCCTCCCTTTTTCCCCTGTCTATCCTTCCTGAGCAAGCTGTACCCATCCACACCAACATTCCAATCATGTGTATTATCCCACCAAGTTTCAGTGATGCCAACAATGTTATAGTTGTATCTATTTATTAGCACTTCCAGTTCTTCCTGCTTATTACCCATACTTCTCGCATTTGTATATAGGCATCTAAGATACTGGTTTGATCTTGCCTCCCACTTTTGTCCTGACCCTCCTTTCTCTCTGCCAATATAGCCCACACTCCCTCTCATTTCCGACCCATCTCCCAGGTCTCCATGTTCCCCACTTACCTGTGGGCTTTGCTCACCTGTCCCCGTCGAACCTAGTTAAGCACTAGCTCATAGCATGTTTCCATACAGGACTTAACCCATTTTGACAAGTGTTGGGATGATCTAGCCTGATTCTGTCATCATAAATCACAACTAATCTGGGGAATTTATAGCATATTTTAGTTTTATTAAAGTAGCAGCTCCTTATGGGCCTTCTTAGCCTCTGGCATGTCTGAGCTGGCAGTGAATGTGAGCTAGGGATGATAATGGGTAAACCAGTGGTGTGATTTGGATGGAATCCGTGATTACTTTAGGAATACAATGGGGATGAGGATGCAGTTCCATTTTATCCTTGTGGAAGAGCATGTAAGGAGGATTAGCCACTAAAGGCTGGATGATTCTCCTGGGGTTGGCTGCCTCATGTTCTCTTGGGCAGAGGGGTGTCAACTTGCTCCTGCTGAATAAGTCATGCCTATGGCACAACTATCTCAGAGGCACTGTGCTACATGGGGGAGAACCTGCAGGATTTTCAGATGTAACCATTTTAGCACCAAGCACCTTAACCCCACCCCAGAACTGCCCCTTTGACCAATTTACTCCCTTATCCCATCTCAGCACACAGCCCTTGAGCTCATATGGCAACCAACTCCATTCTTTTAGCCTCCCATACTGTCCAGTTGTCTGTACAAGCTTTTGAAATTCTGGCTGTAGCGTACAATGGATAGCTTTGGTATGTATTCATTATTCATCACTAATAGGTTATAAGTATCTCTTATCTCACCAGCAGATAGTTTGTGCCGCTGATTTGAAAGTAGATTGTTCTCTGGGCTCACCGGGTAAATACCAAGCGGATATGAATTTAATTAAAGTAGAGTTTTTTCTTCTTCCTTTTCTGTGAAGAGAGCACTGTAGAAAATATGTTCTAATAAACAATATTATTGGCTTCTCTTTTTAAAGGTTAAATACTTGTAAAATGATGTTGCAGAATATGGAAGATATTAGGAATTCAAGTCCAAACCCCCCACCCATTTAAAATCTCTAAAATTTCTGGGATGTGATGAAACCTCATTCTTAATAGCAGAAACTTACAAGCATGTGAGTGGCAAGTTTCTCTTCAATGACATTTGTACAGACTACAATGAAAGGAACTGCAATTATATGACTTGGAGTGACTATAATGTATATAGATGTTTAAATAGCTGTAGAGGTCTGTACACATGCCAGACAGTTGCAATCAACAGGATGGTGATAACACCTAAGCTCTGTCTGCACTAGTGTTTCCACTGTTGTTACCAATGGTGGCATTGTAGTGGGTGGTGAATTACATGTCCAACTTTTGCTAGAGAAAAAGGGGAATCCTGAGAAGATGGGTGGCGTGGGATGGAGGGAGATATAAGAACACCTTGGAGGGGGGCATGGATATTTTGTGAGGAAAGTATAGAAGGATCATGGGGATTCTTGAGTAGCAGGATGGGAGAAGCATGGGAGTTGTCTTGAGAGGAAGGGGGGTAGTACAGACAAGGGAGGTGTCTAGAGGGCAGTGCAGGAAAATAAGCAAGTGCATGGGGTTGGTTCCTGAGGGGAAGGAGGGGGTGGTAATGGGACACTGGTTGGGCAGCGCTCTGAGTTACTACAGAGAATTCTTTCCCAGGTGTCTAGCCAGTGGGTCTTGCCCACATGTTCAGAGTCTAAGTGATCACCATATTTGGGATTGGGAAGGCATTTGTCCCTGGGTTAGATTGTCAGAGACTCTGCGGGGGTTTCACCTTCCTTTGCAGATTGGGGCACAGGTCACTTGCAGGTTTAAACTAGTGTAAGTGGTGGATTCTCTGTAACTTGAAGTCTTTAAACCATGATTTGAGAACTTCAGTAACTCAGCCAGAGGTTGGGGGTCTATTACAGGAGTGGGTGGGTGAGGTTCTGTGGCCTGCAATGTGCAGGAGGACAGACTAGATGATCATGATGGTCTCTTCTGACCGTGAAGTCTGAGTTGACACTAGGTGGGATCCTGAGGTGTGATGTATATAATTATGTCCCTGTAAGGAGAAGTGTGAATCTGTGTTTTGTGTGCTCCATTTGTACCCGTAAGGAGTCTTCCTGGCTACTGTTTCTCTGTTGTGGGGAGGGGTCACTTTGAGGCATATCAAGGGGGCCGCTACTGGTTTGGATGCACACATCCTTACTATCTCAGTCACACCCACATCCACACACTCTCATAACATGCTCTTCGTCTCATGCAGACTTAACATTTGTTCTTCCTTGGTTTCATTCATCTAAAATAAAAGCTGATTGGACTGAAAGTTTGAGTTTGATCTTTGTGTATGGAAAATAAAATGAGGCTATTGGAGTGTGGGAGGCTAAGGGGAAGAGGGGAGCTGGTGAAAGAAGGAAGGGGGAGAAGTAGGACAGCAGCTTTTAAACTGCACAAAATCTGCAGCCCTCTCCGCTAACTCCACTACCCCCAGTGCCTGCTGCCTTTTCAGCTACACCAGCTCAGCCCTTCCCCAGTCTCACACTGGGTGCTACCTTTGCTCATCCTCACAAGCTAATTTGCCAGCTCGTCTCTAATTGGAAAATCCACCCCTGCATTTTTCTGGTATCCCTCACCTTTTCTTCTTTCATCAAATAAAGAGTTGATCTGCACATTACAGGCTTTGTTTACCTCTGTAATCAACAATGGACAGGCTGCTGTAGAAACAGCCCTTTAAAAGATAGTTTAATTGAATATTAGTTGGGGATGTGTGTCCTCTGATGTTTTAAGGATTTCTTTTTGAATCAGGAGGAATACATTATATCTTCCCGACTCCTTATGGAAAAATAACAGGCTGCAAACTCATGAATCAACATTTATTCACCAAAACTATATGGTCTGAACTGGTGGCCTTGGGGTAACCTCTTCCATGCAGAGAGCAAAGGGCCAGTCCTGCAAGAAAACCTTTCTTGATGAGAGTGGCTCTTACATATATACATAAGGCCCTTTGTCATGGGGTTCTATTTTCTTTAAAGTTTCCCAGGAATTTATCAGTGTTAATAAAAAAAAATTTAAAGTGTGAAAATCAAATAAAAAAAGAAAAGAAAATGAAGAGCCAGTGGGGTGAAGAGTGCCTGCTATTTATTGGAGGCAGTGGATGTGTATGTGGTTAGAGGAGCCTTCCAATCCCTACAGGCCTAATGCTGCAGCGATGGTCGGGCCCTGCTGCCAGGACCTCCCCACCCATTTCACTCCCCCAAACTGTGCACTGGGGGAATGAGATGGGCAGGGAGCTGGGTGAGGGGAGCAAGATTAGCAGAGAGGCCCTCTAAGCAGCCAGGAGCCGGTTCCTTGCCCATCATGCTCCCCCACTGCACCAAAGCAGCAGCCACCAGCTGGCTCTCTTCTGTGCAGATGCCTTGTGCCATCTGGCAGGCAGTCTGCGAGTGGGGAGCAAGGGCCAGGGAGTTCAACCAGCACTTGCAAAATTGGGGTTAAAAATAGGCAAAACCTGAATATTTTTTCAAAACCTGGGACTTTTTTGGTGAAATTCAGTAAAAACTGAAAACAAAGGGCTTTACATATATATAGTCCCGCTGACGTTATCCTAGATTCTGAACATCTAATTAGACTTCGTCAGCTCTGATCCTGCAAGTACTTACACATGCTCAAACTTTCAATGGGACTACTCAGTGTGTGAAGTGAAGCACGTACATGTTTTGTGCAGGATCAGGATCACAGATGCAGAGTCTTCAGTGGCACTAATCACATGCAGGATGGCTCATGGGGGAAAGATTTGCAGTAGTGGCCCAATGTTTCTGATCCAAATCTCTCTCATCTCCACCCTATGAAGGTTTTTCAAAAATAGCTGAAATACCTGTACGTCCTCTGCCCATCTAGCATAAGGTGATGCTAAATCAAATTTCATACATCTGAATTTGTTCGTGCCTAGAGCTACTCTTATCTTTTAAAATGTAGGTATACTGGTCTGAGGAAAATAGATACTAGTACTCTTTTTTTTTATTAGCATGAAGTATAATTATATCTGTGCCTAGCTACCAAATGATGAGGAAAAAATCTGTCTATTTAAAAATAAAAGTGTATCTGCGTATTGAAAAATAAAAGTTGATCAAATAGGAGAAATTTCATAAACAAAATAAAGAACTCTAGGTTGTGTAGTCAAATGCTGGAAACTGTACATATTCAGTCTAGTTCTGAGGAGTCCAGAGTCGTTGTCATTATGAGGTTGTGGAAAATCTAGCAAATGGTTGGCTAAGCAACTCCAGGAAGAGGTATCAAGGATGATCATTCAATTAATATTTAAGATTGGATTGTAATTAGTAAAATTACTAAGGGCTTTTCTTTATTTTTTTTTACAAAAGATTATATCAACCAGAAAAAAGTCTTTAGATTTATTGGTACAACTGATACAATTTTACAAAAATAACAGGTGGAATTCTGACTCTTTCATTCTATCATTCGTGAGATATCTGTATGACTTCTTTCTTTGGGAAGTTCAAATCCTCAGGAGCTACTTTTATACATATAATCCTAGCATCAACCCTATTCAAATGAGATTTTCCTATTAATTTTGTAGGTCTTTTCAACCCCAAGAATTTAAAAAAAAATCAGTGGGAAAACTAGTTTGTTACCAAAGAGAATGTTTTATGGAAAAGGGCATCTTAAAATTGTCTTGATAAAAGATCTCTAGCTCCCTCTACTTACATTGCTTTTATCGCACTGAAAAAGGTCTTTGTGAATGTTGTATCTGTTGGATTTTGCTTAGAACAGATTATGAGGGAGGTGGAGGTGGCATAGAGAAGGCAGAACGCAAAGCAAATACAAAGACTGTATTTTTAAAAAGGCAGAAAACTTTGACTCATGCATACATTTTGACAAGATTGGGTCCTAGTACTGCAGTTAAGTTTTACATAAACTTGAAATCTATGAGAATATTGCTGCGAGATGCATTAAACTGAAGATATAGCACATTCCGGACTTTGCTACTGCTATATTCTCCTAATAGATTAGTAATTGGGGATTTCAGGGTTTGGTGGTTACAAAATGATTATATTTAAAAGCATTTGTATAGTGGTACAATAAGATGGCAAATGAAAATGAAGGATTACTGTAATTAAAATGTTAGCCTTTCAAGATATTCTAAAATCACCCAAACGCTCAGTGATTCAGAGACAATTTTTGTTGCATTTATAAGCATTTTTCTAGTTTAATGAAAATCAATCACTATTTAATTTTGGAAATGTCAGAAAAAAGCTGAAAACCCTTTATTGACCTGATACTGCACATTTACCTGAAACAAAGTGGGTCGATTTCATTACCTGTAAGCAACTGATTGACATTTTGAGTGTCATCTGGGAGCTCCACAGACACAAATCTCATCCAATTAAAATATATTGAAAAGACCAATTTTATGCAGTTCTATCCTGTTTTATATTGTGTGGAATACTTGCATTTAGGCTAATAAAGGAAATGGAAGCAACTGACAGCAGTTGTATTTTACGTCAATGTCCACATTTTGCCTTGCTAATTAGCTCAACTCTGACTTGAAGAAAGCTGTCTTCACTAGGTGAGAGAAGTTATTCATTTTCCTTGCCTGCCTGATTCTCATTCTTTCCTGAAAAGAAATTGTCAATCATGCTTAATTGCACTAAATTATGTGATAGATTGGAACAGAACTACTGGTTGCTTGAGGCTAAAATGGGTGCCTAGTTTACTTTCATGAGTCTCAAATTGGGATTTAAACCATGCTCTGGAAGCAATTTATATGATGTCAAAGTGGTGTCAGTGTTCAGGGCAATTGAGCTGTTCAGAAAATGAAGACACTTTTTCCCCCAAAAGAAGTTTTTTTTGTTGAAACATGAAATTCAACTTTTGAAACAGTTCTATAGAGCAGCTTTTTTATTTGTCAGGTTTCTAAACTGTGGTTTATATTTAGCTTTCCTGGAGATCTGGAATTCCCTCTGAGGCTGATGACTTTCTAATTATTAATAGTGCTGAATAGAAATTTTGGGTCAAATTTTGCTCAGTTTTTGTATCCAACCTCAACCTTCTGTAAACTTATTCCTCACCTCTGACACACACACCTCTTCACTTCCAAATTTCAACTGAACTCATACATCTAAAAATTATAAAAATTGTAAGTAATAGCAAGGAAATGCGTTAGATTATCTTTTGTTTTAGCTTGTGAATTTTCCCTATGCTAAGAGTTTATTCCTGTTTTTGTAACTTTGAAGTTGAGCCTAGAGGGGAATCCTCTGTGTTTTAAATCTTTTTATTTACCCTGTAAAGTTATCTTCCATCCTGATTTTGCAGGTGTAATATTTACTTTTTTTTTTAAATAAAATTCTTCTTTTAAGAGCCTGATTGATTTTCAGGGTCCTAAAAACCAGGGATTTGGTCTGTGCTCACTTTGTTAACCTATCGATTGGTATATGATTCTCAAGCCCCCTGAGGAAAGGGGGTGAAGGAGTTTGGGGGGATATTTTGAGGGAGATAGGGCTCCAAGTGGTCCCTCCCTGAATGTTTGTTTAAATCACTTGGTGGTGGCAGCAATACCGTCCAAGGGCAAGGAAAGGAATTTGTGCCTTGGGGAAGTTTTTAACCTAAGCTGGTGGAATATAAGTTTAGGGGGTCTTTCATGCGGGTCCCTAAATCTGTACCCCAGAGTTCAGAGTGGGGAGGGAACCCTGAAAAAAGCCTATCAGTCTTCTGAGGTCTGTTCATCACAAGTGTTTTAAGTGGTCTGAGGTAAGGCACCTGATTCTACAAAAGTGAAAAACAATGTGCAACATCCTTGTTGTCTAAAGCACTCTCCATTTAGTGACGGAGGGTTAGATCCACAAAGGGATTTAGGGGACTGCCAGCCTCCTGAGGCACCTAAATCCAAAATTTAGATCCTCAAAACCCCTACTCAGCTAAACGTGTAGGTGCCTAAATTCCCTGGGTGCTTGTATTCCTGCTGCCTGTAGAGTCCTCATGGCACCTACATTTCTGCTGGTGGGTATGCACAAAGCTGCCTAAACTCTGATAGCACTGAGCTGCACAGCACCTGAGTCCCCTCAAACTAGGTATTGAATTAGCTATCTCACCTGTGGGGCCTAATCCAGTAGGTGGCCTCTAAGCATGTCTTCCAATTGGGCCTTACACAAAACATAGCCTCAGAAAGGTGATTCAAGTCGTCATTCTCCCTGAGAGGAGCAGTGGTTTAACCCCAAGTCTCCTACATCCTGGAAGAGTGCCTTAACCACGGGACTGTTGGGTATTCTGGGGTGTGGTTCTCTAAATCTCTCCTGCTGAAGCTGTTCCAATTTCTATAAAATGTGTTAGAGCAGGGACTTTGGTCTCCCACATCCCAGCCGAGTGCCATAACCACTGGGTTATAGCGTCAATCTCTCTGGCACAATGAACATTTATTTAGACTAAGTGGAATATTTTCAAGGTGAGAACTACCCACTTCAGAATACCCTGCCAACCAGTGGTTATGGCAGATTGACAGAGCCAGATGAGTACCCAGAAGTCACCTCCTACAAGACAGGCCCAACAAAGAAAATAACAGAACACCACTAGCTGTCACCTTCAGCCCCCAACTAAAACCTCTCCAGCGCATCATCAAAGATCTACAACCTATCCTGAAAGATGATCCCTCACTCTCACAGATCTTGGGAGACAGACCTGTCCTCGCTTACAGACAACCGCCCAACTTTAAGCAAATACTCACCATCCACCACACATCACTGAACAAAAACACTGACCCAGGAACCTATCCTTGCAACAAAGCCCGATGCCAACTCTGCCCACATATCTATTCAAGTGACATCATCATAGGACCTAATCACATCAGCCATGCCGTCAGGGGCTCGTTCACCTGCACATCTACGAATGTGATATATGCCATCATGTGCCAGCAATGACCCTCTGCCATGTACATTGGCCAAATCGGAGAGTCTCTACGCAAAAGAATAAATGGACACAAATCAGACATCAAGAATTGTAACATTCAAAAACCAGTCGGAGAACACTTTAACCTGTCTGGTCATTCAATGACAGACCTGCGGGTGGCAATTTTGCAACAAAAAAGCTTCAAAAACAGACTCCAACGAGAAACTGCTGAGCTTGAATTGATATGCAAATTAGACACAATCAATTTAGGCTTAAATAGAGACTGGGAATGGCTGAGCCATTACAAACATTGAATCTATCTCCCCACATAAGTACTCTCACATTTCTGATCAAACTGTCTGTACTGGGCTATCTTGATTATCACTTCAAACGTTTTTTTTCCTCTTACTTAATTGGCCTCTCAGAGCTGGTAAGACAACTCCCACCTTTTCATGCTCTCTGTATGTGTGTATATATCTCCTCAATATATGTTCCATTCTATGCATCCAAAGAAGTGGGCTGTAGCCCACAAAAGCTTATGCTCAAATAAATGTGTTAGTCTCTAAGGTGCCACAAGTACTCCTGTTCTTTTTCCAGTGGTTATGGCACTCCTGTGGGATGTGGGAGAGCTAGGTTCAATTTCCTGCACTGAATCAGGCACCTGGTGACTTGAACCCAGATTTCCCACATCCCGTTTGAGTCATCTAACTATGGAGAACTATTGCAGCTTTGGTAGCTCTACACTCAGCTTGCTGGCTTTTGTGAATCCCATTCTTAGGCATCTAACTCTTCCCATTCATTTTACGGGGAGCTGGACACCTAACTCAGGGCTGAGGATTTCACTGGGTGACAGGGAGTCTAAAGTTAGGCACTGCAACACTAGATCCTCCTGTTTGTGGCTCTCCCCTGGAAGATTACCTAATCCACTGCATCGTAGCGTAATAAAATCAAACTAATCTATATTACTTCAATTCACCCATAATCTCTCATCTTGTATAAATCACACTGTTTTATACTGCTTTGGTGAGAAAATAATGTATGTCAATTATTCTGTTTACTGTTAATAGAAATTCAGAAACTGAAGATCTGAGCGTATTCATGTGTATATTGTAATATATCAGGGAATGATATGGTCAAAATGAGTGTGATGCATGAGAAGGCACTGCAATAAAACTTAGTTCTGAGATGATCTGGTGACTTAGTTCAGACCCTAGACTACTGGGGCTGCCTGACATTCACCTTATGAAGACAAGTAATTATCAAGAAAAGTTTACAGCATAAAGAAGAAAGTCATGAGAATTTATTGATGCCACTAGATAGTAGGAACTCAAAGCTAGTAATGCATGAACACCCTGGATAATAATAGAAAAAGTTAAGAAAAAAAGAACAGTTCTGCTGTAAAGACTTCTGTAATGAGGCCAGGGGAATCTCATACTCTACAGATTCTCTTTGTAGATTTTATTGTTTCCAAAATAAAAAAAAAATTCCCACAACTTCTAGTCCCTTTGAGGGTGAATGCAACTTTCATACAGTAAGTTGATGCATTCTTTACTCTATAGTCATCCAGACCGAACTATAGTACCTACAGTTGCACAAAGTTCCCATATTCATCTTAATTTTTTTCATTAACTTCAAAGCTTAGCCTTGATCATTTAACAGTGTAATATACTACTTCCAGCCAAAACATCTCCAGGCACTTTCCAATGCTTTACCGCAATCTGTGCTGCCAAGTTTCTGTTCCAGAAAGCACAGGGGCAACTACTGCCCCCCTATTTTCAAGCACAGGGGCACAAAATTGTCTCCCTCTGCACCCTTCCACCCCAACTTTGTTCCTGTGGCAGCAGCAGCTGAGCATTCCCCTTGATCTCCCCTATGGGGTACCCTAACAGCAGAGGAGCAGAGATAAGAGCTCCTTCCTCCATTTGAAAGGCAAAGGCAGCATCAGACTCAGGCAGCAGAGGGAACCAGAAGGAAAAGTCCAGCTTTCCACCTGCTCACTCTTAAAGGAAAAGGAGGAAGGGTCCCTTCCCACCTGCCCTTTATTAGAGAGACAGACAGCTTGGTGTTGACAGAGCACTGGGGACACACATGGACACAAACTTGTCTCAGCGCAGAGGGATGAACTAGATGACCTCTTGAGATCCCTTGTAGCCCTACATTTCTATGATTCTATGAAACTTGGAGGGCAACAGTTCTGGGAGGGAAAGTGGAGGACACCAAGTTCAGGGTGACATAGCAGGACACAGAACGGTAAAGGGAGACACAGCACTGGAGAGAGACACAGTGGGGATGTTAGCAGGGACACAGAGCTCTCTAAACATGCACACATACAGACACCTGTTGTTATGGTATAACATGTTGCTCCTGGAGGGCTCTCAGGAGGGGGGAAGTGAACTCATCTGTGGAACCATCTCCTTCTCTCCCTCAGCTTTTGGAACAAAAATGACTCCACCCAACCCTTCAACATATTTTGTGGATGCAATTCAGTGGGTTCTTCCCCACCTTACCCCCCTTCACATATCACTACCATTCCATGGGCATAGACGCAGTGGGGGACTGAATAAGCAGGTCCAGGATTTGGTCCTAAAGGCAATGTGCCTCTGCTGGAGAACAATTCCTACAGAGGGATATTTTAGATTCCCAATGGAGAAGATAGGTATTTTGAGTCCAGCATGTTCAGTCATGCTATCCCAGCTTAGCTGATGTGCATACACACCACTACCTTCTCCTGGCTGGAATATGAACTGTGTAACTGAAAGCTAATGCTGCACTAACTCACGTAGCTGAGCCATTTTTTTGAAGAGGTTGTGAGTTGTGTTCATATCATATGTGCACAAATTAACTAATAACCATGATTTCTAGGAGGTTTTCTGTAGACAGTTATAATGGCAGGCTGCTTATGTTTTCCATAAGATTACATATGTACATACACTGCTTCATATAAAACATAAAACTAAATTAAACTGAAGTCACTACTCTTTTTAGTTTTTGGAATAATCATTTGCATTTTGATTTCAGATACAACTATTGGCTAATTCAATCAGGATTGATTGAACTAGCCGCTCAAGAATTAATCACGATTTATCATGTACAACAAAAGAAACCAGATATATCACATCTCTGTTTGAGTCACCCCAATTACTTTCCAATATCACTAGCTCAATGGTGCAAAGTGAAGGGCTGGTTCAAGAGAAACTGGAACTGGACAGTCTGCGCATGTAGATACGTAGTCAGACGTAAAATAATAAGAAAAAAAAATCTATTCCTCTCCCCCCTCTATATGCATCCACACACATTCCATCTCTTATTCACTTCAGTAACCATAACAACTATGCAAGTTGAGAGTAAAATTTGGCCCATAGACTTACCCATGTGCAATGAGAAAACAACATGTTAGAACAGTTCAGGAAGAAGTCTATTGTGATGTCACTTAGCAGCATGAATTTTAAATTCTCATCTTATCTTGTCACCCTGCTCACACAATTATTCAGCAATGCTAGGCAGTTAATAGATTCAGAGGAAATAAGCTCAGATGTTTGTTGTGGCTTGTTCTTTAAACAACAAAAACAATATGAAGAAACCACTTGAATACAGTTGGGTTCCAAATAACCGTGTTTCCTTAATATACACAAACATGCAAGGCTTACATACATTTGACATGGACACAGCAGCAAAATGAGAACAGACACATGCATGGAATTAAATGGCAGGCCACAATTTTTAACACAATGGAGGGGCATTACTATGCCCCCCCCCCCCAAATCACCTATACCATTTCATTGGTTACAGGGCTTGTTACCATATAATCCATAATGCAGGGTAGGCTCTCCTCAGTCTACCCCCCAGGACTCAGCTCTTTCTGAGTCCTAGCACCCTCTGTCCCTATGAGAGGGATGCAGGTTGGGGACCTCAGCCCATGAGGTCCTCAGGTCTGACTTTGGCCTGCAAAGGCCACAAAGTCTCATCCTCTCACTTGAGTCCATCACCAAAATCCCAGGTCTTTTACCTCTGGGAACCATTCATTTTATTCTCTGACCTGTGCTGGTTGCGAGTTGTGATGAGTAAGCAACATCACCCTAGTACATTAGTTTAGGTACCATGCACATTTCTATGTAACCCCCTATGGCTTGCAGGTGCTGCAAGAAAGGCAAAAAACTCCCTGGTCCTCCGCCAATTGGTCCATGGGAGAAAAAATTCCTTCCTGACCCTCTGAACAGGCGATTGGCTACACCCTGCAGCATCTGTCAGGCTGGGTTCCCGTTGCTAGTTCAGATGGGCAGGGTGGGCTGCTGGAACAGAGCCCAAAGAGGCTTCACATGGTTCCTGTGTGGGGCTAAATCCTGTGAGTTGGGGAATGCTGGCCATTCAGCACTCCTCTCCTTCAGCTGGCCACTGGGTGCCAGAGACTCCGGGGAGGAGCTAGATATTGTCCCTTGGAAAGAGCCTCCCTCCCTTGCTACTGGAGTTGTCCCCCTTTCACCACCGACCCATCAATTTTCCCCCACCTGTTGATGCAGGTGGCTGGCATATTGCTGCTCTGACTGGTTTCTGTAGGCTTCTACAAAAACACTGCGTGCCATTAGAAGACTCACAAAACTATTTAACGGGACAGTAGTTTATTCCTGTATGCTGCAGTTCTCCTGAAAGCTGAAATCTACTGATCAGAATGTGTTTACTGTATGATGATGGTCCTATATCCTGCCCAGATGCGGAAATATCCTCTGTGGCAATTCCATGAAGGAGGAAGTGGCTTTTGCAGGAAATGGGCATTCTCCACAGCATCATCTGCCAAATGGGAAAAACTGGCATAACAAGAATCTGAGAACAGTGGCTCCATTTAGAAAGTTGAAACGCAATAGGCTGCAGAGAACTGGGGAAAGATGAGACAACAACCTTGCAGAAAATGTCATTGCTACAAGGAAACATCCCACATTGAGTAACACGGGACCCCAAATGATTAAAATAAGTGGAAGTCACTGTATTGTGAAAGACTGGTAGACCATCTGTTATTAAAATATAAAATTAAGTAATCTAATGTGATTTAAAAACATTGCAATGAACAATAAAAATATATGGTCAAATAACTAACATGTATAGTTAATTGTAAAATAGCTGCATCTATCTGGCAGAATCATTACATTAATGCCTCTTAAAATTTTAATGGTTGCATTTAGAGCCATTTACTGTGATTGGCAACACATCAATCAGAAACTAAATTTTTTCAGCATTACACAGGGAAACTTTTAGTAGTGACCAAAAATTAATTAACAGAGGTGGTATTTCAACCAAGTGGAGCAGAATTATACTGTATGTCTTTGTGAAAATCTCTTAAGACAAAAAATGGTCTAATGGTGGTCTCTCATATAGGTTTCCTTGGACTTCTTTTTTCTCCTCCAGTTCTCAAATAGGCTCAGAAATTCAGAATACTATGTGATTAGAGCTAGTCAAAATTCATCTGAAATTTAAGGGTTTTTTTCCAAAACAAAATATTTTGTGGAAAATTTGTCTTGAAATTTTCCAGTTTTTTGACCAACGCCCCAAAATTGAAAAAAAAAGAATCATTTTTTGAAAACCAAACAGATTGGTTTTCAGTTTATCAACCAACTATAACTTTTCCATGAATATTTTTGAATAAAACCAAAAATGGCTTATTTTAAAATGTTTCACAGAAATTCCTTCCCATTTTTGACCAGCTCCATGTGTGATAATTGATATTAAAGTGCCAATATTAATTGATCTACACACAGGGAGCATGTAAGTCATACCATCCTGTTCCAGTAAGGCCCTTTGTTCCTCTGAGGGATTCATCCTAAGGAAGGGCAGGCACTTATTGTAGTGGGCTCCTTCCTTGAGTTTCCCACTAGAGTGAGGGAGCAGCTTTAATACCTAACAGGGGCTCCGTAGGACACTATTGGCTGAGGTTGCTCAGGGTATGCACTGAACTTACGTACAGGGGGCTGAACTGGATGACCTTTCAGGGTCCCTTCCAGCCCTAAACTGATTCATAGAATCATTGAAATGTATCCCCTGGTTGCTTTGGCCACTCCTTTCTCTTGGCCTTTGCTGCTCACATTTGGGCCTGTTTTTACCCCTTACAAAACCCCTACGTATATTGCAATATTTCCCCTAGTGAACTTTCCATCTCAGGGAACCTCTTTTGTGAATTGTGCCATCAGAAGCTAAGGAAAGACCCAAGAGTAAGTCAATACAGTGATCGCCATAATATCTCTGTTGGTGTTTTTAGCTCCGTTTTGTAGTTTGTCTCTCTCTCCCAATCCAGCTTCTAAATTTGTTTTTAGCTTCTTTTTCATGGCGTCAACTAGCCGAGTCATGTCTTGGTTTCAGTATGGAAAATCTAAGACTGAAAGCAATATTTTTCAAATAATTACAGTAATAAAGAGTAATTTATATGGCACTGAAATCTAGAAGGCCAGTGAATGTCTCTGTGCTTCAAAATGTAGTTTTCTGACAAATTTTCTATGACTTCTAAATCATAAATAGTTCTGGGAGCTCTTTCTGGAGTCTTTTGTAGGAAAATGGGTCAAATACACTGTGTTATTACTTATGTACTCCCATCTATCTGAATACATAGGCCCTGAAACTACAATCAGATATCCAGGTATGGAGCCTGGGACCCATGCAGAACCCCGGGGTTATGCGCAGGTGTAACACTATGCCCCTTAGTGGGTAGTAGACAATGAGGACTGAATCCAGGGCTTCTGGTTCTAAAAGCATGAGCTTCCACTGCCTGAGCAAAAACACACTCCGTTAGCCACAGCTATAGCAGGTTCATCAACCTCTATGTGTAGCTCCACCACCACTAGAGGGGGCAGAGTACCAGACTTAGTTGCTGTGAGTTAGACAGGTGCTAGGATACACTCATATGGATCATACTGCAGGATTGGAAGATGCTGTTACGAACCACGTGACTTTTTTTTCTAGGGAAAGCAAAGTTAGTTTAAGCCTCCGTCAAATATTTAGACTTATTTATTACAGGTGTAGTGTCTAGCAGCTACAAATTTCAATAAGACCACTGAAGTTTAACTACACAGTCATTAATCCTTATGCCAAAATTTTTGTTCTTTTTAAATTTATGTAATTTAGAGCAGTAAAGCATGAAGTGAAAGGCACAACAATGTAGGCAGTACTTGATGGATTGCCATCTCTGATTTTCTGACCTTCAGGACTACTCAGAAGTCACTAGGCTGGACACTATAGACACCCACAGGATGTTCATGTTCATAAACAGGGATAAAATGCAGGACCTTCTATTCCAGTATTAGAGGCTCCTGCCACTAGCAATAAAGGTGAATTGTAATGCACACTCGGATGGGGCTGCTATTCTAGTAGGGGGGCTTTCGTATGCAAACACTGGCTAGTATGTTACTTTCCTGAGAGCTCTCTCTCGCACAGGAGTTCGTACCGATGTGGTTTTGTAAAAGGTGGCAATAATGTTATCAATAACCCTGGACAACATTTTTCAAATTTTGGAGTTCAAAGAAACAGGAAAATTTCTAAAATAAATAAATGAATAAATTTTTTTTAAAAAATCCCCAAGTTCTCTCCTAGCTCTAGGTATCAGTATTTTTCCAGTGTTTGGAAAGTGCATATGTGTCCAGTGTGCATTTAGTTCCATGTATATATCAAATCCAAAATGGAAAGGTCAGTCTTCAGTTTGAAAACCTGTCCTTTGTCATGCGAACAGGAAAGGCTAGTAGCCTGACCCTGGAAGGACTTAATTACGTGAGATATTGAGCACCTCCTGAGAGGTGCTCAATTCCTACTGAAATCAATAGGAGGCACTCAGCACTCCATAGGATAGATCTCTGAATAACCCAATAAATCTTTAATATCTCTGATTCTATGGAGTCTATAAAAAGCAACAGAGGGTCCTGTGGCACCTTTAAGACTAACAGAAGTATTGGGAGTATAAGCTTTCGTGGGTAAGAACCTCACTTCTTCAGATACAGGTAGGCATGAAGTCTATGATATGCTTAGCTGTACTTGTGATAGATATGGCAATGTGCTGCCATATCCTTGGGAGACTTCTATTGAAAAGTTTAAGTATCGTTGGGGTCCATTGAATTAATGAATGATTTATGTCTTAGTATGGGACAGGACTGTATGTAAACTCTCTAGAGTGGAGAGGTGAGGTCTGTTAATACACCCCAGAATCATATTAGCCTTTTTTGCAGCTGCAAGTTGTTGACTCATTTAGTTTTCATATTCATAAACCCCAGATCCTTTTCCGCAGTACTACCACCTAGACAGTTATTCCCCATTTTGTAGTTCTGCATTTGATTTTTCCTTCCTAAGTGAAGTACTTTGCACTTGTCTTTATTGAATTTCATCTTGTTGAATTCAGAACAATGTGCAAGACAAGAATGGACTTTGGGGACAATAAATGTTAAGTGGATTTCCTTACCTAGGGAGAGGTAAGTGCAAATTCTCCCCCTCTGGTTATGCAAAAAACAAGCCTGATGAAGCTATGCCATCAGGAGTGGATCACTGTCTGCTGATTATCTGTTTCTGGAGACTGGAGATCAAAGGCCCAAGCTGTCTAAAGAAATGGCTGAACTGCCCAGCCTGAGTTCTGGTTCTGAATCTGAGAGTGATGAACTTGTAACCACAGACAGGGCCAGCCGTAAGGAAAATGGCACCCTGGGTGAACCTGTATTTGGGCACCCCTGGTGCCTGCTACATCCCCACTGCCTCCCTCAGCCCCCACCCATCTTCCCTATCACCCATGGCCCCCACCGTCGTGCTTAACTTGTGCCGGGGCTTGCCAGGACTGAGCCCTGGCACCTCTGGGCACCCAGTCAGCAGCCACCACTTTCTGACCACCCAACTTGAGCCCCAGCCCCTCTTTCATTACAAATTAAGCACTGCCCCTCTGCCTCCCCATCCATCCCCTCATTGCCCCCAGGCCTCTCTGACTTCCCACCATGATGCCTGAGCGCCCTTCTGCAGCCTTGCACCTCAGGCCCACCCCGCTCCTTGCCTCTTGACCACGGTGCCCTGGGAAGTCACCCATGTTGCCCACCTGTAAGGCTGACCCTGTTTGAAGGACAGAGGCTGAGGTCACTGTTGGGGTGACCTCTGAGCTTTTTAGCATGCAAGCAGGTTCTTTTATTGTTTTAGTATGTTTTCTCTAATGGTTTCACCTTAAGAATAAATGTGCTTGCTTAGCCAGAGCTCTGTGGTAACTTGTAACTGGGCAATCACATTGTGCGTAGCCTTCAGAAAGAAAACAGAGTGCAGACACTGGCCTGCTTAGCCAGTCTGGCTTGCTGTGAATATCACAGTGTAAGGCAGGGAACAGTGCAGCCTTAAAAAGCCCCGATCAGGAGGGAGAGAGAGGCAGGTCTCCACCCAGGGGAGGTGATGGTTGGGAGTGATAATCTTTTAAATGTATACCCTTGGTAGACGATGGACGGGTAACACGTGCAGTTACTCTGAAACTGTGACATATAGCGGTTACATACAATCCTGGGTCACAATAATACATAAATCATTCATTTAATATAATGGACCCCAAAGATAATTGAACTTAATTCAGTAAAATCTCCCAAGGATGTGGCAGGATATTGCCATATTTGTTACAGTACTTACAGGAAGTTTTCCTACAATAGGAACAGTCAGCTAAATTAATTATAAAATAATTCTCCATTAATAATAACTAGGGATGAATACCCAATAGCAGCAAATGTCACACATTTCTGGAGTATTTTTAAATGATACATATTTCTGGAGTATTTTTAAATGATTAAATAAGATCTAACCAGCATGTTGTATAGAACATTAAACCCATTAGCAAATCGTTTAATTGGCAAAATCAGATCTCTGATTTTTTTTGTATATTAATGTGAACTAGAAAACTTTTAACTCTGTCTGAAATAATCAATATAAATTTGTTAGCTACTTGAATTTCTAGTAACATAACCTGTCCCAAATGGAAAGACAAGGAAGTAAATAGCAGTTTAATTAAATTTACACATGATCTTTTTGCTTAGAAAGCATTCCTTTCCCATTAAGATAAGAAAATGTAACCTTGTAACACGACTGAATTTCAGAGCATATGATCTTAAAGGATCCCTACTCTGGAATATTTTATTCAGTCATTACTGGTCTCTGTTTTTCTGAAAGGTAAGTTAAAAAGTTAGAACAACAATTTCCTTACTTTGTAATAGAAAGTTTCATTAACATGCTACAAGTACAATAGAGATTTTATAATTTTCTCATAAAAGTAATTTTTTTTCTTCTGTTGCAGGATGCAGTTTTACTTTTATTGGTCCTTTACTAGCCTTTGTTTGTTAAATTATAAGAACTTGCTAGTGCTAGACCTCCAATGTCTGCAGCACATCTTTATAAAAAATAATCCAGGCCAAATGCTGAGATGCAGTTTTCCCTCAGTCCTTACTCATACACATTTCCATTGGCATTAGTATATCAAGATTTAGCACATACTTTATGATGCATTTTGGTCAAGCTACCATTGTAAATGGAGCTGAGTGAATAACTTGCAGCTAATGATACAGCTGGTTAATCTTGCTGCTACAATTTAGTGAGCAGATTTGTGATTTCCATTAATTTACCTGTTATTCAATTAAAGTCTTTCAATTTTTTTAAACTCTCTGGAACAATCTTAAGTATGCAAAACTCAAACTGCTTAGCTTAGCTGTAATTGGCCAGACAGATAAAGTGGTATTGTTTCTATTTTCTGATTAGATGAGTGCACAAGCATTTGAAGCATAAATTTTTGTGTTCACTTACTTCAAGTTCAGTTTTGTGAATTATGTGCAACTTCACATGTTGAGGCAGATCATTAGCTGGCTTAAATTGTCAGCTGAGAATTTTGAAATGCACTTTATGTGAACATTTACGACAAACTCAATTGCTTGAATTTTTGTGGAAAGCAAATGAAAAAAGTGTGAGTATGGCAAAAGTAAAAATGGAAAAGTTTTAGCATGATTCAATGAACTCAAACTGTAAGCAAGAATTAGCAATCGGTAAATTAATGGATTTGATTGCTTCAGTCACTGCAGATGCACAGCTGAGATACATGCAATTTATTTGTTAAGTATGAAGTATGGGGATGAAATCTGCTAGAATTAATTTAAGGATTTAACACTTCAATTTCCAGTTCTATTTAGGTATTTCACGCTTGAAAATGGGACTCATAAGGCCTAATCCCCTCCTCCCCCAGTTAAATACACAAATTTCCATTATTTTTTATTGCAGTACATCACTTATTTCAACAGAATTATCATAGGGCTGTAACAAAGCAAAGATCACTAAATATAAAAATGTTAAAGTTTATGTTAAGCATGGAAGCATTTTATTCAATGGAAGAGCCTATCTTCTTATTTCAGTACACAAGCCAGTCATTTAGCAAAACCTAAATAATGTTCTTTTAGTAAGTTCATGAAATGCCTGGTTTCCCTTGTAGCTTAGTATATACTATCTCAAAAATATTGTAAAACTAATTCCACAAGTGGCACAAAACTGAAGCCAGCCCAACTTAGAGATTTCTGTATTGCTACCTGTGTGTTCAGGTTGACTAGTGTGAAAGTCTGAGGCTCACAGTGGTGTCAAATCTTATAATTTTATTGGAAGTCTCACAATATTTAGTGTTTTTGATAAAGACCACACTCCTGGGATCAGGTCATTGTGAATCTCAGCTTCCATTTAAAAAATAAAAGTTTCTGGCTCTTTTGGTTGTGGAGAAAAGCTTGAAAATGAGAACTCTAGGGCTTCAAGGACAAGTGTTCACATAAGAACCACCCGAAATTTTGTATTTTTAAAGTCTCATAGAAAGGTAGGGCTGGAAGGGACCTCAAGAAGTCATCAAGTCCAGCCCCCTGCACTGTGGCAGGACCAAGTAAACCTAGACCATCCCTGACAGGCATTTGTCCAACTTATTTTTAAAAGCTTCCAATGATGGGGACTCCATGACCTCCCTGGAAGCTGATTCTTAACTTAAGAGCTTAACTACCCTTCTAGTTAGAAAGTTTTTCCTAATATCTAACCTAAATCTCCCTTGCTACAGAGTAAGCCCATTACTTCTTGTCCTACCTTCAGTGGACATGGAGAACAATTGATCCTCATCCTCTTTATAGCAGCCCTTGAGACACTGGAAGACTATTATCAGGTCCCCCACCCCACCCCATCTTTTCTCAAAACTAAACATGTCCGGTTTGTACCTTTCCTTATAGGTCAGGTTTTTAAAAACCTTTATCGCTTTTGTTACTCTCCTCATTTGTCCACCTCTTTTTGTGGTGCCCAAAATTGAACATAGTGCTCCAGCTGGGGCCTCACCAGTGCCAAGTAAAGTGGGACAATAACCTCCCATGTCTTACATACAACACTCCTGTTAATACACCCCAGAATTATATTAGCCTTTTTTTTTTTTGCTGGCTATGAATGTTTGGGGTTGGCAATACTGGGCTCTAAGAGTATGTCTACACGTCAAGCTTGCAGTGTGATTCCCAGCTCAAGGACAAATAGAATGGTGCTGCAGCAGCATGAGTGGCAAGAGCAGCTAGCTGCCCTGAGTGTGTGCTTGCTAGAGATGCTAAGTACCTATGCAGGGCAGCTAGTTCCTCCCAGCACTCATGCTGCTGCAGCTACATTCCATATTTAATGAGAAGTACTTGTGGCCCCTTAGAAACTGACACATTTATTTGAGCATAAGCTTTCCTCGGCTACAGCCCACTTCATCAGATGCATGCAGTGGAAAATACAATAAATATATACATACAGAGAACATGAAAAAATGGGGGTTGCCATACCAACTCTAATGAGACTAATAGTTTAAGATGGGCTATTATCAGCAGGAGAAAAAAAAACTTTTGTAGTGATAATCAGGATGGCCCATTTCAAGCAGTTGACAAGAAGGTGTGAGTAACAGTAGGGGGGAAATGAGCATAGGGAAATAGTTTTTAGTTTGTGTAATGACTCATCCACTCCCAGACTTTATTCAAGCCTGATTTAATGGTGTCTATTTTGCAAATTAATTCCAGTTCTGCAGTTTCTCATTAGAGTCTGTTTTTGAAGTTTTTTTGTTGAATAATTGCAACTTTTAGGTCTGTAATTGAGTGACCAGGCAGGTTGAAGTGTTCTCCAACTGGTTTTTGAATGTTATAATTCTTGACGTCTGATTTGTGTCCATTTATTCTTTTGCGTAGAGACTGTCCGGTTTGGCCAATGTACATGGCAGAGGGTCATTGCTGGCACATGATGGCATATATCACATTAGTAGATGTGCAGGTGAATGAACCTCTGATAGTGTGGCCCATCTTAATCGATTAGTCTCAGTAGAGTTGGTATGGCAACCCCCATTTTTTCATGTTTTCTGTATATATATATATATATATATATATACACATATATATCTTCCTACTGTATTTTCCACTTCATGCATCCGATGAAGTGGGCTTTAGCTCAAATAAATTTGTTAGTCTCTAAGGTGCCACAAGTACTCCTCATTCTTTTTGCTGATACAGACTAATAAGGCTACCACTCTGAAACCTGATTCCATATTTAGTTCTAGTAGCGTAGCTGGGGGCAGCGGCCGCTGTCCCACTGAGCACCAGTGGTGCCTTTTTAATTTCTTGGCGCCTTTTTAATTTTTACTCACCTGGCGGCGCTCCGGGTCTTCGGCGGCACTTTGGCAGCGGGCCCTTCACTAGTTCCGGGTGTCTTTGGCGGCACTGAAGGACCCGCTGCCGAAATGCCGCCGAAGACCCGCCGAGTGAGTGAAGGTCCTGCCACTGCGGTGCCGCCAAAGACCCGGAGTGCCGCCCTATCAGTAAAAGCGCCGCTGGGTGAGTAAAAGAGCTGCAGAGGGTGGCACCTTTTTCTGTGATCGCTCCCCCTGTTCCCTCCACCTGGCTACACCACTGTTAATTTAGTGCATTAACTTGATAAGAGCTAGTGCAAGTTTGACTCCTTGAGCTGGGAATCACACCCCCAGCTTGAAGTGTAGATGTACTCTAAGATTCTAATCTGTGATGTGGGGGAAGAGGAGGTGCACTGTCCCAGCAGTGGCACCTGGAAGCATTATGCTTATGGAGCTCAGGAACAAGGACAATGGCTCAGATCCTCAAAGATATTTAGGTTCCTAACTCCCATTGATGTCAATGGGAGTTAGGCACCTAAAGAGTTTTGAGGCTCTGGGCCTATGCCTTTAGGCACTCATCACTAGCAATTACTAGGGCTGTGATTCTGATCTCAGACCAGTATAAATTAGGCCTTGTTCCACTGTAGCCAATGGAGTTACACCACCGAGAGTATGGAATCAGGCCTTAAATCTGTAGAATAACGTTTATTGCACACAATAATGCTGTTCTCCATGCCATCCAGGCACACAAGGTATTGTGTGCTGCTTTCAGAGCTAGTGGAATCATTTTGCTCTTAAGGAATGCAGGAAAATGCATTATGGCTCTCCCCAGCATGGGATTGTTGGTGGCAGAAGGATTATCCAGACCAATTCTCACCTAGCACACAGCCATGCCGCAGTAACCACAATTTGGCTTTTAATTTCTGCAAATAAACTGGAGCAAAGAGGATGGTAAAATTAACTGGACAAGTTAATTCTGTTTTGCCAGTTTTTATTTTTTCTGAAAGAACTCCAGGATAGCAGTAGCCACATGCCAGTACACACAGGGCTGTGTGTTAAATAGTATGCTTCACAACTTACTACCATATAGAAATGTACTTTCCCAGCCAGTTTTCATCCTGATTTGCTCCTGAGTTTTAAAAGGAAAGTGCTTTCAGCTGAAGGCTCATTGGATTTCACAGGTGTAAAAGAGGCCATAATTTGAAGACAACAGGCAGTATAACTGAATTATTACAGTGTCCTGACAATTCGTTATTACTGGTAGTGATACACAAGAAGTAGAAAATCTAGGCTGAGCAGAAAAATGGAAGTTAAAACAAAAATTATTTTATTTGTAAACAGCTATATTGATACAGATCCCTGAGAAGTAATAGACATGAAACCCAACAGAGCAGAAGCTGACTAACAGGATTAGGTAATTTATCCGTCCAATATTTGTATTCTAACATATTTCAGAGTCATATTTGTTATGTTCAATAAGTTGCAGTTTACAAATGTCAAGTCTGCTGATAAATATATTTAAAGAAAAATCTTAGTACACAGCCCATATCCCTTTACTTTATATCTTAAGATTTATTTTTTGAATCAGCAAGCCAAAAATGATGTTTTCTTAGAAAGAATCTGAAAATTAAATGCTTTCTATGTCCTCTAAAACTCCTCTCTTCAGCTTTCTGTTTCTGAATAGCCACTTAATGATTTCATGCACTTTGTCATGGGGTGCATCACTCACCACCAGACTGACACCTAGTCACTCTGGAGATTACCTTGAGGCAGGTGCCCCCTACAGCCACACTCTGCACACTGTGACTCCATTTCTGTATCCGCCTGCAGCCCCTCTAGCAGCTTCAGGAACTGAAGCATCCTCTTTGTGGCTCAGCCCTCTGGCCATGTCACTATCCATGTTCCCCCCTTCTTGTGGCTTTAGCTTCTCAATAGTCTTAGGCAGGCTTCCTGATCGCTGCCTCAGAGCCACTCGCCCAATGACTGTTAGGGGAAAATGGACCTGCCTTCTTCTCTGGGTTCCAACCAAGGGACCCTCAGTTTAGCAATCTGGGTCTTCTTTCTTTGGTCTCACTGTTCTATCCCTGGGCAGCTTCCTACCACTAGTCCCCTTTCCTTCCTGGGCCTACCAGTTCCCAAAGTTGCCTCCTTCTCCCCAGGGAGTGAGTAACTGAAGCCTACAATCTTCACTCACTCTTCCCTTTCTCCTGGAAGTGTCTGCTTTTCCCAGAAGCCCTTTCTGCTTCCAGCTCTAGGCTCTATAGGCCCCACCTGTTCCTGCCCAGCTGAGGCTCCTTAATTAGCTGTCTAATTGGTTAATTGGCCCATTTGGCCTGCATTAAACCTTGCAGGATGAGTGTGGGGTAGACACCCCATCACACACTTCTGCTTTAATGTTAGTATTTTTCATTCCTAATGTATCAAGTGTTTTTAAGTTAGTGGTTTTTAAAATGTTTTATGATATGTAGTTTTAATGTTACAAGGAGGAAACAAAACAAGATGTATCCTTTTTTTATTCTAAAATGAAGATGTCTCACATTGTCTTGACATCATCTGTTCTTTATCCTCTGTTGTCTAGATACCACATTAAAAGCACATTTGGAAAGCAACATACTAATCCTTCTAAGCGTTCATGTGCACAGCAAGACAATGTTTTAAAAAGAGCAGATGGAATAAGAGGAAAAACAGATTCACAAACCAATTGAATTCCATTTGCGATCATGCTAGTTGGTTGTGAATATTCAAATAACCATCAAGATAAATGAGAATATGAATGAATCATAGTTCATCTTCAGAAGTCTGTGGTTCAGTGAATTTAGGCCTTCATTCATTGAACTTTTGATTCTACAACTAAATAACAAGCTCTGACTCTAATGGCTAAATGACATTTCTTTTAATATAAAAATTCACTGATAGTTGTAAATTTCTTAGCCACTGTATGAAAGAAATAAAACGACCCCAATCTGTACACCTAACTGGTGTTCCAATCATCATAGTAAGTTATTGTCCAATAAACTTGTCTTTTTGTTGTTTTAAAATATAAATTATTGCTGGGCTCCAGATCTGACTATATGAATTACAGCTTTATTTCCTGCAGAGCTGGGTTCATCTTTCCTCTTCTATAACTATTTTTTCAAAATAGTACGCTTCTGCTAATTTTCTCTGTAGGTTCCTAGGTAGGATCCACGAAGGGACCTAGGTATTGCAATAGTGCAATGGTTCTCAAATTCCTTTTTGATGGGATCGTCAGGGCAGAAACCCATGGCTGGGGACTGAAGTCTAAATGGCAGTTGGGGGCTGATGTGGGACTGGGTGGGGCTTCAAGCCTGAACAATTTGGCTTGGTGGGTCCCCCTATGGCCTGGACCGCCCACAATTGCCCTGCTTCCCACCCTCTACACAGTATGGCAAATGACATGACTGAACAAGCGATTGCCAAAATCAAGCAAAGTCCTTTAAAATTTGAGAATGACAAAAAATTCCAAGAGGAATTTCTGATCTGCCGGCCATTACCATAGTGGGGTACAGGGGAAAGCTCTTTGCACTTTTGGATGCTTTTGTCTCTGATTCTGGCTTGGACTGACAGTGCCGTGTTGGAATTTCCAGTGCTTGTGCAATGATTGGAAAAACAGTGAGCTAGTTACCCAACTGCTGGAAGAGGAAATGGTGCCCATTTTATAACTTTTAGCCTGGTGGTTAGAGCACTCATCTGGGATGTGGGAGACCCAGGTTCAGTCCCTCCCACTCTCTGCCAGAGGGGGAGAAAGAATTTGAACAAAGGTCTTCTATCTTTCAGGAGAATACTCTAACCACTGAGCTATGGCATATTCTGAGCTGGAGCTCCCTCAATTTCTCCTGTTGAAGCTGTTCCATTGTGGATAAATAATGGAGTTGGTGGAGTAGGGGTACCAGGCCAGGGTCTCCCACTGGGGTACAGTTATTCCCAAATTCATATTTCTTCTCTCTTTCTCTCTACCACTGACTGTTCCCATGTGGATAAATACTTAGTCATTGGAATAACTCTGTAGCCCAAGTACTTTTGCAGATCCCACCCCTAATTACTAGGAATAATCCCCGTTCACTAGAAATAAGTGTAATACAGATGCTCAATGCGTGTGATGATGTCTCCTAGGGCATGTCTACACTGCATCTGGGAGTAAGCCTCCCAGTCTCGGTCCATAGACTTGTGTTAGCAGAGTTTGTGCTAATGCACTAAGAATAGCTGTATAGGTGTTGTGGCGTGGGCTCTGAAGCCTGGCATGGGGGTGGGCTTGAGGGCTGAAACCACAACATCAAATGTGTCTATTTTGAGAGCACTTGCACAAGCCCCACTAGCACAAGTCTGTGGACGCGGGCTGTCAGGCTCGCTCCTCAGTGCAGTGTAGACATATCCCTACTGACTGCCCCCAGTGCCTGTGACAGCCTGCTATTTACTCCTTTAACTCTGGCACTGGGGCGTCTGCTTTTAGAATCTGTTCCAAAGCCTACTGGAATTAATGGAATGGCTCCCATTGCCTTTATTGGGTTTTGCATTGGCCTTTTGGAAGTAAAGGTCCTAACTTTTATCCTCTTTGAATACTGTGGTGTCTGGTATTTATTTGGTGCAAAAGCACACAGTAGTAAGCCACATCTTCAACTGGCAGGGTGAGATCTCATGGCTAGACAGTAACATAGAGAGACTTCCTAACACTAAACAAAGGAGCTTTGCAAAGATTTAAGCATCTTTCTGTGCTGTGTTTGTACAGTGCCCATCTCAATGGGATCCTGGGCTGTCACTAGGGTCCCTTCTTGCTATAATGCCAATAATAATCTCTAGAAGAAATAACCTCTAAATAGAGTGAAAAAAACTAGCTCTCCACAGTACTCATTTTCTGCTTCCTATATTTGTTTGTTTAGAACCTATTTTATTAGGAAAATCTGATAAAAGCAATGCAATGTCATGTGTATTCCAAGGAAGTAATTCAGTCAAGAGAACGTTACAAGATCTACAAAGATTATCAAACATACAAGACATCAGAAATAGAGTTATACATAGAATTTGAGCATATGAGTTGCAAACTGATGGAATTCTTCATATCAAAAACAAGAGAAACTTTAATGGTTATTATTTAAACAATATACATTTTAAACTGTATTTCTTTTAGTGATTATACCAGCAAAACAATTGGCTTGCTTCTAGCAGAGATGAGTGAGCTGGTTTGAATAAAATAAGAACTGTTTCTTTCCCCAAACTTAGTCAAAATCCACAGCAGACTAATTTCTGAAATTTGATATAGTTCTTTTTAAACACAACTTCTTTCTCATCTTCACAGGGGTTTCTGTATCCTGGTGATGGACTGAACCAGAATTGGCTAGAGACCAAAAGAAATGCTGTCGTCCTGGGATTTCCACCTCAACCTAAGGCAGGAAGCACCAGAAATCGTAGGAGAATGCCACTTGCCAAAAGATCTCCAGCCCAAACGTACAGGCTCAGGAAATTCGGACAGAGCTTGATTAAGGTAATCTGGAAATGCGGGCTGAGGAACTCACATTGGGCATGTCTAATATGATCTGGGAGCTAGCCTCACAGCCTCAGCCCACAGACTCAGGCTAGTGCTCTTAAAAAAATAGCTGTGTGGACAGTGCTTTGACATTGCAGCTTGGACTGGAACTCAAGCTCTCAAGCCCTCCTCCCCAGGCTTCAGAGCCTGAGCTCTACCAGAGCTGCTATGTCTACACAGCTATTTTTAGAATGCTAGTGTGAGTCCTGCTAGCAGAAGTCTATGGAACCAGGCTGGCAGGCTTGCTTCCAGATGCAGTGTAGACAAACCCATTGTGACCCATGAACCAGGTGCAGTCCAAGTGTTTCAGAAATGGGGGAGGGAGGGAAATATAAAACAGGGAAAAAATATGTGGTCTTTGAGAGACGCGTGTGTCTCACTCTGTAACAGTACTGATTAAAGGGAACTCTTACCAGACCAGGTGAGGGAGGCACTTTCCCTGTTATTTGTCTGGTGGACGTGTCTAATTTGCCCCACTGTGCTAGGCACTGTACAGACACATTTTGAACAATACTAGGCAAGGAGGAGGGGGAAGATCTCCCTCCGCTTTTCATGGAGGAGGGGGAGCTGCACACTTTCCTTCCTTTGACTTTAGCCCCTATGTAACAGCAACAATCCCAAACAAACCTACAGGAAGTGTCTTTGCAGACAGAACAGAGGGTCCACTTGAAAGTGAAGGACATAGTTACAAAAGAGGTTGGGTGCTCTTATAACTCTGCATTCATTGCTACACAAAATATAAAAATATGAAGAGAAGTGATCTGGGAAGTCTTAGCCCAGAAGTATGTGTCTAACTCCTTGCATTTTTAATGTACATTATAAAAAGGCCATGAATGACATTAAGGGCAGGCCAAGAGAGTTTATGCTGGGCTAAGACCAAGAAGCAAACCTTTCTTTTAAAGAAGCCTTAATTAAAAAGCAAGTGTAATGGAAACTTTGGTAAAAGGGGTCAGACTGCTACAGCTCTGCCTGCACTGCAGCTGCCATCAGTTTTAGTTCCCGTTCAGCTGAATCAGTGGAAATTAGGGGGGAAACTTCTCCCGTGTATACAAAGTCTGATGCTTGGAGAATGGTGAAACGATATGACAAGATCAAGACCTGAGCAATTGAGAAAGAGAGGGCTTTTCAGTTAGACACACACAGTTTAAGGCTGTCTGCTTTTGATAACACTCAGTGTAAATGACTAATTGTGATGGGATGTACCTACACCGCACTGGTTCAGCAGGGGTTAACCACGCTTATGGGCTGAGGAGGCCATGCCCCCTTGGCCCTGCTGGGCATGCTCCAGCTGGAAGAGGGAATAAAAGAGAGAAACTCAGCTCAGTCTGGGCTGGCCACCACAGGGAGCAGATGTGTGTTGTAGACTCCTGTAAAGAGACTGCTGGAATGCCAAGAGGAAGAAGCCAGTTGGGGCAAGGCTCCAACTGAAGGAGGAGAGACAGCAGAAGCCTTGAGACCACTAGACTTGGAAGGAAGGGTAAGAAGGAGCCCGGAGGAACTAGACATTGATCTGGTTATGGAAGTGGGGATAGACTCAGTGTATTTTGAAAGGATCCCTGCTGAGCCCATGGTGGATACACCTGCCCAGACAGGCTGGGACCTGGTGGAGTAGGTCCCCCTACCCTGGCTGCCAGCCATCCCTTGGTGGTGGCCCACTCGCCTCTGGCTACTAGGATGCCCTCTCCTGCCTAGGAGGGTAGCCCCATTGATCCTGGCTCCTGGGGCTACCTAGCCCTGCCTAGAAGGGTGGTTACGGTGACATAGGAAATTAGGCCACTCAGGCTGCCAAATCCCTACTTTAATTCCCCCACAATCCAGCACCCCCCTGATGGGGGTATGTATCCTGTAATACTAATTAATATTTTGATGAAATTAAGCTTTTGTTAAAGATTTAACATCATCACACTTTCCTAGTTTACAGCATGTGTATTAAAGTGTGATGGTGTTAAATCTTTAACACAAGCTGTGAAGATCAAACATAATCATATCCTGAGTCTTGATAGTTCTCAAGTTTAAAAAAAGTAAGAAATAAACAAACCTTTCATGACTTCTTTATTACATCATAAAGGAGCAAGAGAGTTTATTTAAAAAATCCTTTCATGATGACATTTAGAGAGGAAGACCTTACTTTCTAAATTCACAGATTTGTGGGTTGAGCATATTCTGTTTTATCTTTTGAATATGGTCCCCTATCACCACAGTATCTGAGCACCTCACAAGCTTTAATGTATTTATTCTTTCCCCCCAGCCCCATGAGGCAGGAAGTTACTATTATCTCCATTTTATAGATAGTCTCTCTATACGTCAGTTCCACAAGTTGCCCAGGATGGGACAGGATGTTCAGAGAGTAGGAATTGAACCAGGTCTCCCATGTCCCAGCGTAGGACTCTAATCACTGGACCATCCTTGCTCTCCTGGGAAGTTGACATTATAAATGTTAGGTGCAACTATAAAGGGTATTTCTTTTACTATTGTATATGCAGTGCATGTCTTCCAATTACTGCCTTTGATGCTATTTCAGGTAGTAATGTGCTCTTGAGAGATTTTTAAGGAATCATTTGGTTAGACAGAACATTTTAAAGATCATTTCTTTTAGCAGTGTTTTTTGTTTTGATGTGTAGTTACTGCTCTGTTGCGCTGCTATTTTCATCTCAGTATGATAAGTCATAAATAGATAATCCCTCAAGAGAAGGGATGTTACACTTATAGTCTGAAAAGACAAGTAGAAAGCTATATAAACCCCTAGGAAATGGCCATATTGTAGATATTTAAAATAGTACTGGTTGGGGTACTTGTTCAGAACTTGAAATGTAAGCCAGCTAAGAACAAACTTATAACAAAAGGCAAATATGTTTCACCCATACCGAGTAATTCTTCCATCAAGTCCATAACTTGTGTTTGTGCTAGGGTATTATATCTTCTGCAAAGATTTGCAATCATGATTTAAAAACGGCAAGTAATGGAGAATCTACCTGTGATAGGGTCTTCCATGGCCTAGTGGCTAGATCACTGGCCTTTCAGTCTGTAAGGACAGAGGCGGGACCCAGACGCTCCCTCACTACCGGGTCCCAGTCCAGGGCCCTGTGTAGATCAACCCCTAAACAGGGGAGATGGATCTCCCTCCCAGTGGGGAGTCAAGACCCGCTTCCCTGGGCTACTTCCTACAAGTTTGGGGTGTGGCCCCATTAGACCAATTTCCCCAAGTGCTGGGGTTTATTTGTGGCCTCTCGTTGGCAGGGGAGCCCTTGCTTGCCAGCTTGGTCAACAATTCCCCAAAATACCTCCAATCTCTGCCTAAAAAACTGGGTAGGCAAGCATTAAGTCATCAGGGACTCTTCTCCTCTCCCCACTGTTCAAGTCACTTCAGTGTGGGGATAGGCCCTCACGTCTCCATGCACATACTGTAACGTGATAGTGCCCTGAGCTGGCCGTGGGTTACAAACCACCACACTTGTTAAAAGAGTCTGGGCACACCCCGAATCTACCAGCCCCACTGCTTTTCTTCTGTTGACCCACACCGCGATGATTAGTTTTGCTGGGTTGCCTTGACATGCTCATGTCCCCGGGGTCCACATCTTCCCAAAGTTGCATTCCATATAGGGCAGGGTCTGGACCAGTGCCCAGAATTGCCATACGTGAAACACCGATCCTTATCTTGGGTGGTTCCCTGTTTGGTCATTCGGGTGGACTCTTCCCCATGGGCTTCCACAAGTTCCATTCCCAACAATACCCCTTTCTCCAGTGGGCCAGTGGTTTCTCGAACTGGGGTGTGAGCAAATGGCTCTGGGTCAGGGAATCCTGGGGCCTCTCAGTCCTCGTGCCGTCTGGGGCTCTGGTAAGGAGCTATGCTCCTCAAGGGGCTGGGGTCACAATACATGCCCCCTGGACACCAGGGGACCTTAGAAATTTAGTTAAGGAATTTCCCAATATTAGAGAAGAACCAGAAAAGTTTAGAGAGGAACTCCAGACAGTGTTTCAGTGTTACAATCCATCATGGGCAGACGTTAACCAACTCTTGCGGGTAGTTCTGCCATCCGAAGTCCAACAACAGCTACTCGCTCAGGCCCAATGGCCCAGTGCTGACCCCGGAATTGGAGAGGCCTTGACTCAGGCTAGAAATTGCCTTGTGATTGCCATTCTGGAAATTTGCTCTAGGAAAACGGATTGGACAAAGATCAACAACTGTAAACAGAACAAAGGCAAGTCCCCCGCTGATTATTTAGATAAATTGACAAAAGTGTTTGAACAATATTTGGGGATTGCCTAGCTAACAATGCCAGAGGGGCAGTGGGGGCTGCTTTTGTCCAAGGTCTCTTGGCAAAGGTTCAACAGAAGTTAAAGTTGATCTGCATCGGCTGGCAAACTAAGCCCCTTTCTGAATTGGTGACAGTTGCCAACCATTGTACAGCTTGCATAGAGCAGAAGAAAGAAAGTTCTGAAACAAAACTACTGGCCTTGCAGTTGCAGACTTATCAACATAGACTCATAGACTCTAAGGTCAGAAGGGACCATTATGATCATCTAGTCTGACCTCCCGCATGATGCGGGCCACAAAACCTGACCCACCCACTCCTGGAAGAATTCTCTCCCTTGACTTAGCTGTAGAACTCCCAAATCATTATTTAAAGACTTCTAGTCGCTCAGAATCCTCCAGCAAGCGACCCCTGCCCCATGCTGCGGAGGAAGGCGAAAAACTTCCAGGGCCTCTGCCAATCTATCCCGGAGGAAAATTCCTTCCCGACCTCAAATATGGCGATCAGCTGATCCCCGAGCATTGCAGGCAAGATTCTCTAGCCAGACCTTCTGGAAAAGTTCTCTGTAGTAACTTTTAATATTCCATCATTGACCATTGTTATCGACCTATTGACTAAAATCACTGTATCCCATCAAACCATCCCCTCCATAAACTTATCAAGCTTGATCTTAAAGCCAGAGAGGTCTTTCGCTCCCACTGTTTCCCTCGGAAGGCTATTCCAAAACTTCACCCCTCTGATGGTTAGAAGCCTTCGTCTAATTTCAAGTCTAAACTTCCCAACGGCCAGTTTATATCCATTCATTCTAGTGTCCACATTAGTACTCTCTCTGATATATTTAAAGAGAGCAATCATATCCCCCCTCGGCCTTCAACAGAGAGGTTGTGGGGTAATAAGGGGTGGGAGAGGACAAAGTTGGGGAAGAGGGAGAGGTCCCTCATGCCCTGACTCGACAAGGAACAATACATGCCATTACTGTGGCCAGGAGGGGCATTGGAAAAATGAATGCCAGAACTGACCTCCTCAAAAACCGCTCACCCCCATTCCCGAACCCTGATGCGCCTGCTTTTTCTCCACAAAATAATTCCTATTAGGACAGCCTGAGGGAACGTAACTGCATCATGCATCCTTTAATTCCGCTTGATCAAAAAGGCCCATATGTAAATTGCAAAATCGAAGGACAACCTGTAGCTTGTCTTGTAGATACTGGTGCTAGCAGATCAGCTTTAAGGTCCTTTGAGTTTCTCTCCATTCCCTTGTCATCCTCGTCTATTAATGTCATCGGTATTTCAAACCAGCCTGTACCTCATCCTATTATTAAACCCTTTCTGTTTCCTTGGAACCCATTTCTGATCAACATGCCTTTTTACTCAGCCCGTCCTCTCCTGTTAACTTGCTGGGAAGAGATCTTTTATGCAAATTGGGCTGCACTATCTATTGCACGCCAGATGGCATGTTCTTAGAAGTCCCTGATGAGAATACCAACCTAGTGTTGGCCACCCTTCAAACAAAGGAGCCAGCCCAATCAAATGCGGCTCTCAGCAATGATCTTGTTAATCTGTTGTCACAAGTACTCTCTTGTATTTGGTTTCAGCATGCAAATGAAGTAGGGCAAATTCAAACAGCCAAACCAGTTAAAATTCTTGTTGACCCTTTCAAACCACTTCCAAGGGTACCACAATATCCACTACATTCTGAAGTGGAAGAAGGAATAGCTCCAGTGACAGATTCTTTGTTACAACAAGGTATTATCATCCCTACTACCAGTCTTTGTAATACACCTATTCTCCCCGTAAAGAAACCGGGAAAGAACACCTATCGCTTCATTCAGGATCTCCGCACGGTTAATGCTGTTGTCTTGGGTCCCAAACCCGGCTACGATTCTCTCTTGTATTCCTCCTACAGCCACTTATTTTACTGTTGTAGACCTCTGTTCAGCCTTCTTTTCGATTCCTGTTCATCCTGATAGCCAATATTTGTTTGCCTTCAACTATAAAGGGCTCCAATATACCTGGACCCGCTTACCCGAGGGATATACCGAATCTCCGTCCCTGTTTTCCCAGATCCTAAAGAAGGACCTGCATGACGTGGTCTTCCCAAGAAAATCCATACTCATACAGTACGTGGATGATCTTTGGCTGGCATCCTCTTCCTTTGAATTCTGTAAAACTGATACTTTAGTTCTTTTGACTGCTCTTGCTGCCCAGGGTCACAAGGCATCTCGGGAAAAGCTCCAGTTGTGCCAACTGAGTCCATTACCTTGTTCATGATATTTCATCCAGCACCTGTCATTTGTCAGATTCCCACATTACAATTTTCTTAAAATTGCCCAGGCCTGTCACTATCTCTCAAATGCGAACCTTCCTTGGCATGACTGGGTACTGCAGGCAGTGGATTTGGGGTTATGCAACAATAATTAAACCATTACAAAATCTGACTAAGACACACACTCCTGAGCCGCTTCTATGGTCCCAGGAGGCTGAACAAGCTTTCGTGGACATTAAATAAGCCCTTTCTAGTGCCCCGGCACTTGGACTTCCTGTTTACACTAAACCGTTTGTTCTTTTCTGCCATGAGCGCAACGGGTTTGCCTTAGCTGTGTTAACGGAAAAACACGGAGATAAACACCGCCCCCCCCCACACACTTTGCTCTACCGACTGAGCTAGCCAGGCCTCCTGCCAGGCAAGTGAGAATTCTACCACTGAACCACCAATGCTCTCAATTAACAGCCGAATCCCAGATTCCTTACGTCTGGATTTATCACAACCTTTCCTTATGTGAGGTGGCAATCTCCTCAGCATTGATATGGAGCTGCAACCTGTCCCATATTTGAGGCGGCAATCTCCTCAGCACTGCTTTGCATCTGACCTTGTTGCAAAATCAATAAGTTCACATGATGTGAGCCCAAGAGGGACAGACGGGCCCGCGGGCAGTCCTCCTCTGAACCCCACTAGAGATTTCAAAAGGTCTCTTACTTCTTGTCTGGCACCTTGGGGTTCAAAGGGGAACAGTACGTAGTGATTGCTGCTGTCTCAGCCAGGTGTTGCCATCCAAGTCATGGCACCAAATTGTGGAAGAAAACAAGTCCTCACTCTGTGTTTGTTAGCAACAAGTCAGAGACAGTTTATTACAAGCAATTGCAAGGGAAGACTGCGGTCGGACATGGGGTCCCCCTGACCTTAGGCAGATCTTCCCCCTACAAGCAGTATAAGACAAGTATTTATAGGTTCCCGTTACATACATCAATGGCTAATGGTTATCCTTTGTTTATACAAACTCCCTCCAGACACTACCTTATCTCAAGGTTTCTGCTTAAGTCAGCATTCCATTCTTATCAACTAAAGCAAGGCGAAAACAGTATCTCTTACAACTCTCGTGTTGTTAGGGTCAAAGTTACCTTTTGCTCAAAACTTTAGAATGGCCTAAAGATATTTACCCCTAGATCCTCCTTTTTCTCTTATTTTCTGCTTACACACTTTGAATACTAGATTAGTGAATCTGCCACCACAGGAAATCTTCTCCCCGTGCAGGTATTTATAAACTGATCAAGTCACCTCCTATCATTATCTTGAATAAACTAAATTGCGCTTCTTTAGTCACTCACTGTAAGATGGGTTTTCCAGACCTTAAATCATTTTTGTAGCTTTTTTCTGAACCCTTTCCAATTTGCCAGCATCATTCTTAAGGTAGAGACACCAGAACTAGACACAGTATTCCAGTAATGGTCTTACTAATGCGGTATACAGTAGTAATACCGCTTCTGATTTCCCTGTTTAAACATCCAAGGATTGAATTAGCTTTCTTAGCCACTGCACCACGCTGGGAACTCATGCTGAGTTGCTTATCCACCATGATTCCTAAATCCCTTTTATAGTCACTGCTTTCCAAAATAGTCTTCATCCTGTAAGTGTGACCTATAACACTGGTCTACAATTTTTGAGAAGTCATCTGCTTCAGAGATAAAATGTGCTATTTATTATGTATTTTGATGTGCTGAATTCAAATATGACAATTAAAACAACTGATTGGCTACTGTTTCTAAGATATTTAAGTGTTTACATTTTATGTCTATGTATATTGTGTAGATAATAGAGTTTTAATCATAAAGACCATAAATCACAGGTCTTTTCATGTGTTTATGGTTGCTTTACATGATAATATTTCACCTCTCCTGTTTATGTAACACTTTATCAGCAAAAGGGTTATATAAATAAAATTTATTATGAAACAAAAGGCAAAAAACTATTATGTATATAGTTTAGTCCTATTCAGTGTCTACTCGGCGCTTCTTGGCTTGTCTCTTGTATTCATTAAATGGAGCATCTCTTGTCACTGTCCAGCAATTGTCTGCAAGCATTGATGGGCTCCATTCCTTTATCTTAGCTTCACTTAACCTTGGAAATTTTCCATGGAGGTACTTGAAAGCTGCTTGTGTTTTGTCAATGGCCTTGACAAAGTTCTTCATGCAACCCAGCTTGATGTATCAGGGTGGTACCAAAATCTTCCTTGATTCAACAACTGGTGGATGCTGAACACTTGTCCTCCCAGGCTCCAATGACTGTCGGAGTGGCCAATCTTTCTTGATGTAGTGGGAATCGCTTGCACGACTATCCCATTTATAGAGAAAACAGCAGTACTTTGTGTATCCAGTCTGCAGACCAAGCAAGAGAGCAACAACCTTCAAATTGCCACGAAGCTGCCACTGATGTTGGTCATAGTTTATGCACCTCAAAAGTTGTTTCATGTTGTCATAGGTTTCCTTCATATGGACTGCATGACCAACTGGAATTGATGGCAAAACATTGCCATTATGCAGTAAAACAGCTTTAATACTCGTCTTCGATGAACCAATGAACAGTCTCCACTCATCTGGATCGTGAACGATGTTGAGGGCTGCCATCACACCATCGATGTTGTTGCAGGCTACAAGATCACCTTCCATGAAGAAGAATGGGACAAGATCCTTTTGACGGTCACGGAACATGGAAACCCTAAGATCACCTGCCAGGAGATTCCACTGCTGTAGTCTGGAGCCCAACAGCTCTGCCTTACTCTTGGGTAGTTCCAAATCCCTGACGAGGTCATTCAGTTCACCTTGTGTTATGAGGTGTGGTTCAGAGGAGGAGGATGGGAGAAAATGTGAGTCCTGTGACATTGATGGTTCAGGACCAGAAGTTTCATCCTCTTCCTCTTCCTCTTCCTCGTCTGACTCAAGTGAAAATGATTCTGGTGCATCAGGAACCGGCAGTCCATCTCTGTGGGGTACTGGGCGTATAGCTGATGGAATGTTTGGATAATGCACAGTCCACTTTTTCTTCTTTGACACACCTTTCCCAACTGGAGGCACCATGCAGAAGTAACAATTGCTGGTATGATCTCTTGGCTCTCTCCAAATCATTGGCACTGCAAAAGGCATAGATTTCCTTTTCCTGTTCAACCACTGACGAAGATTTGTTGCACAAGTGTTGCAGCATGTGTGGGGCCCACCTCTTGTCCTGATCTCCAATTTTGCAGCCAAAATAAAGGTGATAGGCTTTCTTAACCATAGTGGTTTGTGATGCAAAAGCCACTTTACCACAAACATAGCAGAAGTTATCTGCACTGTTCACACAAGTACGAGGCATCTCTCCTCACTTTGGCTAAACAGAAATGTGTCCCTTTGCAAAATCAAACACTGACAAATAAGAGAGCACGACACTGTATGATTTCTAGAGCTGATATAGGGCAATTTGTTCAGCAGAGTGATGTAAGCTTCGTTATGATTGCATCATCCATGACTTCTAGGAATAACATGATGCAATTCATATCATGTATGACGCAATACCAGCTTCAGATTGCATCATTCATTGTTTTGCCTAAAAAGCAAGTACTGTCCAAACCCAGTCATAAATTTATTCATAGATCCAGTCAAAGATGTATTTTAGTCATTTCTGGTTTAAATTGAGATCCCTTCCCTTTATAACTTACTTATCCTCCACCATTCCCAAGTCAAGGGTCGTATATACTGACCCAATAGCATATCTTGAAAACTACAGCCAATCAACAATTTTAAGCATCATTTTTGTTCTCAGTGACCCAAAATTAGTAAAGTTGAGTACATTTATTTCAGAAGCATTTTGGCTGTAGAACAGTGTAATCTTTGCTCCTAAACATATGACTTTGTATTTGCCTGTATTAATAGGCATATTCAAATGAGCCTATATTACCAAATGATCCAGATCGATTTATCTTGGCTATTTATATAGCCCCATTATTGTAGCATATGAGTGACTTACAATCTTTACTTCAGAGGGGTGTTGTGAGGATAAATATATTAAACAAGTACTGTTTCCCCATCTGTAATATCTCTCCCTGTCTCCCTCTCATTTATTGATATACGTGTGAGAGACCCCAGAATAGTCCAATGGTTAGGACACTCACTTGAGATGTGAGAGACCCAGATTCTAGTCTCTGCACTATTTTATTTGGAACAGGGATTTGCGCCTACGTCTCCCACATCACAGGTGAGTGATCTAGCTAGGGCATAGACTCAATCTCTTATGTTGGAACTGTTTTGCTTTGTATAAATTGAAGTAATCATTGGGTCAGAGAGAGAGAGACTGACTCAGGCAGAGCAGGGACTGGAAGCTGGGTCTCTCGCATCCCAGTGAGAGCTCTAACCACTGAGCCATTCTGGAGCTCTTTCTGCTTTTTTTGCAAAAGAATTTCCAAAGATTGCGTTTTCATCCTGATGTGGCAAGGAAACAAATTTTGAATCCTTGAAATGTTTTGCAAAATGGAACGCATGATTTATGGGCATTAATTCTGCTACCATCCTTAAGACTTTACTGATTGCATCCCATATGAGCCTTTCCATGATTTTACCTGGGATTAATGTTAAGCTAACTGGCTTATGGTTACCTTTGTCATCCATTAGTGCATTTTACAGAGCAGATAGAGGCGCAGAAGTGAAGTGACTTACTTAGTCACTCCCAGCTGGGATTAGAACACAGCTTTCCCTACTCCCCCATCCCTTGTTCTACCCCCTGGGACCTGGAGTCTTTACTTGAGGGAGCTGTTTATTTAAAACATTTGTCTTTAACTTATCCTACTGATCTTTATAGAAGATGACATATGCAGCTAAGATTTAAACCTGTGCTTTTGCATCTTGACTGCTTCCAGAATGGGAATAGCATTGATGTAAAACTGATATAACTGAGTGAAGTCCAGTATTTTTATTAGTATCTTATGAAAAATTATTGAGGAAAACATCTTTTCAAAAAAGCATTAATTAATTTAATTAATTACTCTAAAAATAACTAATGCTGTCTATTCAACCTGAGAGCAATTCCTCTAAGCCATTGGGGTTCTTGAAGCAAATGTTATGGATTAATCTTTCCCATATGAGTGAAATTACAGCCTCTAACCTTGCTAAAGTATAGAACAAGTTGGACTGAATCCCAAGTTGGTTTTTGCAAAGATGTGGATGAAGAACTTTCACCAGTATTTCCCCAGCTCAAAGTTCAGTGATACTCAAGCAATAGTATAAATAGCAAAAACAGACTCCCAAGAGAGACTGCTGAACTTGAATTAATATGCAAATTAGATACAATTAACGTAGGTTTGAACAGAGACTGGGAATGGTTGGGTCATTACACTAATTGAATCTACTTCCCCATGTTAATATATCCTCACACCTTCTATGGGTCATCTCGATTATCACTTCAAAGGTTTTTTTCTCTCTCCTGCTGATGATAGCTCATCTCAATTGATTGGCCTCTTACAGTTGGCATGGCTACTCCCACCTTTTCATGTTCTCTGTATGTATAAATACCTTCTTTCTGTGTGTTCCATTCTATGCATCCGACGAAGTGGGCTGTAGCCCACAAAAGCTTATGCTCAAATAAATTTGTTAGTCTCTAAGGTGCTACAAGTACTCCTGTTCTTTTTGCGGATACAGACTAACACGGCTGCTACTCTGAATCAAGCAATATGTACTCCAGGGGGGATTCTGCAGGACTGCATGCCAGCAGAGAATGCTCCGAGCCCCGGCAGATTTCCTGTGTTTTCCTGCAGAAAACGGCAGGGAAGCCGCGCAGGGAGGAAGGGCGGGGGGCGACCATGGGCGCAGTTTTTGGGGAGGGATTGCTACTGCCTCTTCTTCCCCCCACCATTCTGCAAGCACAGACCTACCCAGCTGAAGGAGGCTGTATCTCAGCTCCTCTGACTCTGCAGCTGAACGCCACATCCTGGGTCTTAGTGCCAGTCGTGCTCCCCTTCTGTGTGCTGGGAGCCTGTTTTCTGTGCAACAGTGAGTGCCCTAGGTGGGGCTGAGTAAGAGGGGGTGGAGGGAATGAGAAAAGGGGGGTGAGGGGAAGAGGGGAAAGAAGGGAGAGTGGAATAGGGCAGGGAGAAGGGAATGTGGGAGTGAGGGGAGGGGACTGGAGAGGAAAAGGGAAATGTGGCGTCCCCTCAGTAGCAGCTGGGTCTCCCCCGTTAAGCAGACCCATTGAACTCTCACCCTAACAAGCCCTATCCCCCATATGCCTGGACCCCTGCGAGCCCTGCACACCCACCCCACTGATCCCCAACCAGCTGCACCTGGACCCTCACCCTATCTAGCCCCACTCCCCCAGTACCCAACCCCCCACACTGAGCCCCCCAGATCTCCTGCCAAGCCCCATCTCCCCACACCCAGGCCCCCTGTCCTGAGCTCCAACCACCTTCACCTGGATCCCCTGCAGAGTCCCATTGCTCCTGCACCTGGAACCCCCCCCCCAACCAGCCTTGTGTATCCAGATGTCCCACTGAGCCGCCCGCACCCAAATTGCGCCCAGAGGTGAAAGTAGGCCAGTACGTTTCGGTATGGCATACTGGCAAGAGCCAGTACACCGTGCCGGACAGCACTGCCTTCCGCAGCTTCGGCGGCTGGGCTGGGGCCGGGATTTAAAGGGCTCAGGGCTCCCCACAGCCGCAGGAGCTCCGGGCCCTTTAAATCCATGCCCGAGCCCGGCTGCTGGAGCTGCGGGGGGGATTTAAAGGGCCCGGAGTGCCGCAGTGGCCAGAGCCCCATGCCCTTTAATTTGCCCCTGAGCCCCGGGGGCTCCCAGCCACCTCTGCAGCTGGGAACCCTGGGTTGATTTAAAGGCCCTGGGGCTCCAGCTGGTGCCCCAGGGCCTTTAAATCTTGAGGCCCCGCCTCTTCCGGATGAAGCCACACACCCCCGGACTGGCAGGACCGGTAAGTCCTGTAAGTTACTTTCACTCCTGATTGCGCCACACAGAAACCTCTCACCCCACACCTGGATCCACCAACACTAAGCCCCTCCACACTTGGATCCTGCTGGGCTGAGCCTGCCCACCCACACCTGGTGCACCTGGCGCAGAGAGGCAGGGCTCTGGGGTGTTTCTGGAGCAGGCCCTGCACTTGCACTGTCAGGGTCAGGTGTAGCCTCTCTGCCGAGTCCCTATACAGGGGAGGTGGGGGCTTCAGGGTCAGGGTCTCCTACCTCAATGCAGCCGGTGATCTGTGCTCCCCACTGCCATGCTGGAGCCACATTTATTTATTGACAAATAAAATTTGTACAGTTTAGCAGAAATTTAAAATATTGTGTGCATAATTTTTTTTTGGCGCCAAATTTTTAAATTTTTTGGTGCAGAATTCCCTCAGGAGTAACTATGTACACTGGCACTTTCAGACTGAATGAGTCGGTTTAGCATGGATGGTAGTATCATGTAACGTGAACAGCATGTCCCCAATAAAGTAGCAAACAAGTTTTGGATTACTTTACTCCAGTTGTCAGACTACAATATTCTCATACTGGGGACAGCGGTCAGTAGTTTAGTGTCGGGGGAGGGATGGGGGAGAACTCTATCAATGACATATTATACATGGTTCAATTTCAAAAGCTGCTGCAGAGAGAGAGTCTGGTACATTTGTTCTAGAATTTCAGAGTCCGTTCCACCTGCCTAAAGTGGGATTGGGGGGAATTTGCCAGTGTTAATAGGCAACTATTGGGAAGGGGAAATACCCCCCATCACCACACACTTGGGGGTTTGTTCACATCTTGTTAAACTGACGAGCTGTATGTGACACTTTGTGAGTAAAGCTATGGGGGAAATTCTTCACTGAATTCTAAATCGAGGAAGCGTGCATCAAAGTGGAATCATAACACTGAACAATGGATATACTGCATTTCCTGGGAAATAGAGAAAAGAAATCATGTTGCAATTTTCATACTAGTATTTCACTTTGTTAAACATTTTCTCATTCTATCTCAGTGAAGGAACCTTCTGAAATGATCTGTTCAACTCTGATCTCTCTGGAGTGGGGGCGGGAACTATGGCTGAGCAGGAGCCGGGGGGTGTCTGAAATTTTAAATCAAAATGCGGGTCCTCAAGTTGCTACAGTTTGAGAACCGCTGCTTTAAAGGGTTAAAAAGCCAACAAAAGGACAAATAAAATAGATTTTTGTGTAGTTGGAGCTAGGTCTGCTGGTTATAGAGAAGTTTAATGGTACCAGTGCACTGGTCTGAGCCGCTGCAGGTGTGCAGCTTAAAGGAGTATTAATGGGTAGCCGTTGAACATGAATAGGGAATACAATGGAGTGCAAGCAGTTGCCATGGACAAAAGAACAGTGTGCATTTTGAGTTCATGCAACTCAAAATAAAATATGCTGTAGTTTACCTATCTGCATTGCAGCATTTGTTATAGCTCCTGTAACTCAAATGTCTCCCTCCTCCCAGGTTTTTCATTCTATTATCCCAGCTCCATCTACTCTCATTTCTGAAACCCATGCCTCTACCTCTGTTTTCTTATCTGAAGCCAATGAAATAGTTTGATTTCCCCTCTCCCACAACATTGTGGCAAAACCAAGACAATTACCAGAAGGCTTCTGTGTCAGTCACCTAGATCTATAGTGACTGACATCAGCCACCCTATGATACAGTAACAAGGGCATCAGAATTCCATGTAAGGAAATGCAATGTTTGTCTTTTTGCTGCTGATAGAATGCTAACACCCTTAGGAGTGCTTGTCATCTTGTATTACATCTTCACCAGACCTGCAGGATTTGTGCTGTTCTTCAGTGAGCAATGAATGTTTGTAAACAATTTTATTTATTAATGCCATATGAAAATAAACGTGTATTTTATATGGGCAAAAGGGATATTTTCCACATGCCTAATATCTGTAGCTGCATTAATGTTTATGTTCCCCTAAGCCCAGTCTCTATTCTGTGTATGTGTATGTGTTTATGTGTAATCTAACATGCCATTCGTCTGAACAAAAAATGGGAGCTGTTGAATTTATTTGTAGGAGGTGTTCAGATGGAGAGATTTTTATTCATGAACAGAGAAAGATACACATGAGGATGTAACCTAAATTCTAATAATGAGGGTAATTGTACTCTGACAAACAGGGAGCTGGAGCCAGAGAATGAACAATCTTTCAGTCAATTCATCTATTTAACATTTTGGGTTTTTTTAGTGGATTTTTTTTTAAGGAATCTGACCTTTCTTAACTCACTTACCATTTGCTTTAATTTTTCATGTAAATAAGATGAAGTTACAGCAGCTTAAGACCTTGCAGTTTACATTGAGCTCCAAGGCTTTATTAGATCATGTCTAATGTTCTCTTGTCTTGAGTAAGTGTTCTTTGTTTGGCACTCATCACTATTACAAACCAACCCTCATTTTCTGTTTTTCTAACTATTTCTAGTTCCAGTATAACATTGACCTTGGGATTTAAATTGTCCTTCAAAATGAGAATAGTTTTGTTTTGAATTACAAAGGCTCAAAGATAAGAGATTTCCAGTTGTTTTTGTACATTCCTATAATTTAAAAGTGGATTCGTATTTTAAAATGAAAATCAGGAAGAAGCCTTATTCTTTCAGTTGGGACATACCAGAGTCTAGCACAGCATCTTAACTGTTCATTTCCTTGCTTTTCAGCTTTCTGTCATAACATGAATGTACTTTAATATGCAGTACAAAGGGTAAAAGAATGGAGACAACTATCCCATGAATCCAGAAATCAAACCATTTAAAAGAATATAACAGTAACTAAATACAAATAAATCTATAATTCTCACACATAATAGAAAAATATAGAGTAAAATTAAGAAGATGTAGTAGCGTGGGGTGGGGTCACTAAAATGTTTAGCACTGAAGTACAGAAACATTTCCAGCTCTATTGAAAGACAGACAGGCAGCATATACTGTTACAGAATTAAGTCTTTTGAATTTCTATTTTAATGACACAGACCTTGGAATTAAATTATAAATTAGAAGTTTGTTATTCACTAGTCTGATAATATGGAGAAAATTATCCAGTACTGTCTCAAATTGTCAGCAATGAGTTAAAGGTAGCACAGCTCTCTAAAAGTGAGTGGCAATTCCGTCTCTTTGGCTAGTTCAAGCCAAAGGTTCTCTGCAGCAGAAACTGTCAGTTATGTGTGTGGCATGAAGCCTGAGACCAATAATGAATGAAGAGAGCTGTGTGTGAAGCTATCCATTTTTGCCTCATGAGCTGCTGATGTGCAAGAAAAGACGGTTACTCACCGTTGTAACTGTTGTTCTTCGAGATGTGTTGCTCATATCCATTCCATTAGGTGTGTGCGCGCCGCGTGCACGATCGTCGGAAGATTTTCTACCCTAGCAACACCGGCGGGTCGGCTGTGGAGCCCCCTAGAGTGGCGCCTTCATGGCGCTGAATATATACCCCAGCCGACCCGGCGCCCCCTCAGTTCCTTCTTGCCGGCTACTCCGACAGTGGGGACGGGGGTCGGGTTTGGAATGGATATGAGCAACACATCTCGAAGAACAACAGTTACAACGGTGAGTAACCGTCTTTTCTTCTTCGAGTGCTTGCTCATATCCATTCCATTAGGTGACTCCCAAGCCCAACTTAGGTGGTGGGGTCGGAGTGAGACATTGCTGTGTGCAAAACCGCTGATCCGAAAGCAGCATCGTCCCTGGACTGTTGCACTAGTGCATAGTGGGCTGTAAACGTGTGGACTGATGACCAAACTGCCGCTCTACAAATGTCCTGGATCGGAACTTGCGCCAGGAAAGCAGTCGAGGAGGCTTGGGCCCTCGTGGAGTGGGCGGTGAGGTGCGGTGCTGAGACACCTGCCAGGTCATAGCAAGTCCGGATGCAAGACGTAATCCAGGAGGATAAGCGTTGCGAGGAGACCGGTGAGCCTTTCATTCGGTCAGCCACTGCAACGAAGAGTTGCGTCGTCTTTCTAAAGTGCTTTGTGCGGTCAACATAGAAGGCCAGGGCCCTTCGTACGTCCAGGGAATGCAAACGTTGATCCTGGCGAGTGGCATGTGGTTTGGGATAAAAGACCGGGAGAAATATGTCCTGGTTGATATGAAATGTAGAAACCACCTTAGGGAGAAAGGCAGGATGTGGACGAAGCTGCACTTTATCCTTATGAAAAACTGTGTAAGGGGGCTCAGATGTAAGCGCCCTGAGTTCAGAAACGCGCCTTGCTGAGGTGATGGCTACGAGGAAGGCTGTCTTCCAGGATAGGTACAGAAGTGAACAGGTGGCCAGTGGCTCGAACGGAGGACCTGTGAGTTTGGAGAGAACCAGATTGAGATCCCACGTCGGGACGGGATGACGCTGTTGTGGGTACGTCCGGTCTAAGCCCTTGAGGAATCTAACAACCATCGGGTTAGAGAATACCGAGGACGCGAGTTCCCCTGGGTGAAAGGCCGATATAGCGGCCAGGTGAACTCTAATTGAAGATATCGCCAACCCTTGTTGTTTTAGGGCGAGGAGATATTCCAATATGAGAGGAATGGGTGCCTGCAACGGGGACGTGGCTCGTTGTTCGCACCAACAGGAGAACCGTTTCCACTTGGCCAGGTACGTGGTCCGTGTTGAGGGTTTTCTACTGCTCAGCAGGATCTGTTGGACAGAGTGCGAGCATTGCCGCTCTGCCTGGGTGAACCATGGAGCAGCCACGCTGTGAGGTGGAGTGATTGCAGGTCGGGGTGACGCAGCCGACCGTGGTCCTGAGATATGAGATCCGGACATAATGGAAGCGGGATCGGTGTCTGAACCGAGAGCTCCAACAGTGTGGTGTACCAATGTTGTCTCGGCCACGCTGGAGCAATCAGAATTACCTGTGCCTGGTCTCTGCGCAATTTGAGCAGTACCTTGTGGACCAGAGGAAACGGAGGGAAGGCATAAAACAGGTGGTCTTTCCAGGGAAGGAGAAACGCATCTGAGAGGGAGCCCGGAGCTCGACCTTGTAGGGAGCAGAACATGTGGCACTTCCTGTTGTCTCGGGATGCAAACAGGTCTATCTGGGGAAACCCCCACCTCCGGAAGATGGAATGTATGATGTCCGGACGGATAGACCACTCGTGCGTCTGGAAGGACCTGCTGAGTCGGTCCGCCAGAGTGTTCTGGACTCCAGGGAGGAACGATGCCGTGAGATGGATTGAGTGGGCGATGCAGAAGTCCCACAGGCGAATGGCCTCTTGGCATAGAATTGACGAACGTGCTCCTCCTTGCTTGTTGATGTAAAACATGGCCGTGGTGTTGTCGATGAGAACCAACACACAGCGGCCACGTAGGAGATTGAGGAATGCCTGGCACGCCAGGCGCACCGCCATCAATTCCCGAACATTGATATGCAGGGCTAACTGGGGTGCAGTCCACAGGCCCTGGGTATGGTGTTCGTTGAGATGGGCGCCCCAACCCAGAGATGAAGCGTCTGTGACCAGGTGCAGAGAGGGTTGTGGGGCGTGAAATGGCATCCCCTCACAGACCACATTGTGATCTAGCCACCAGGTGAGGGAGGCCAGGACCGAGTTCGGGACCGTGACCACCATGTTCAGGCTGTCCCGATGTGGACGGTATATTGATGACACCCAGGTCTGGAGTGGGCGAAGCCGAAGTCTGGCATGCCTGGTTACGTACGTGCAGGAAGCCATGTGACCCAGCAGGGTAAGGCACGACCTCACCGTGGTAGTTGAGAAGGCCTGTAGCCCTTGAATGAGGTTCGTGATGGTGCCAAAGCGGTTGTCTGGCAGGATGGCTTGTGCACGTTTGGAGTCGAGAACTGCTCCGATGAATTCTATTCTCTGGGTAGGTTCTAGAGTGGATTTGTCCTTGTTGAGTAGGATGCCCAACTCGTTGAATGTGTGCACTATTGTGTGGACGTGAGCTTGAACTTGCTCCTTGGTGCGACCGCGTACCAGCCAGTCGTCTAGGTACGGGAACACCTGTATCCCTTGTCGACGAAGGTACGCTGCCACGACAGCCATACATTTCGTGAACACTCTTGGGGCCGAGGATAGGCCGAAGGGAAGGACTGCAAACTGGTAGTGCACCGTGTTTACCACGAATCGCAGGAAGCGTCTGTGAGGTGGGTAAATTGTGATGTGAAAGTATGCGTCTTTCATGTCGAGGGCGGCGAACCAGTCTCCAGGATCGAGGGAAGGGATAATGGCCCCCAAAGAGACCATGCGGAACTTCAACTTTACTACGAATTTGTTGAGTCCGCGCAAGTCCAAGATGGGCCGCAGACCTCCTTTGGACTTGGGGATCAGGAAGTAACGGGAATAAAATCCCCTGCCCCTTAACTCTATCGGAACCTTCTCTATGGCCCCCAAGGCCAGGAGCGTAGAAACCTCCTGTATAAGAAGTTGCTCGTGAGAAGGGTCCCTGAAGAGGGACTGGGAAGGGGGGTGGGGGGGAGGATAGAAGAAAACTGGATAGCATATCCCCTCTCCACCGTGCAGAGGACCCAACGGTCCGAAGTTATAAGGGACCAGGCACGGTGGAAGTGGGAGAGGCGATCCCGAAAGTAGGGGGCTGGATCCTGGTGGATGACTGGGGCGCCGTCCTCGACCGCACCTTCAAAAGTTCTGCCTGGGGCCTGAAGGTGGTCTAGGTGGCCCTTGGTTCTGGCCGGGTTGAGGGCCGGTCCACCTTCTCCTACCACCTCGCCCTCGCCTCCGGGCCGAGTCTTGTCTCTGGCGAGGCGGGGGGGGTAGAAGCGCTGAGGCTGCGGCCTAAATGGCCTGCGCTGAGGGCCCACAACATGCATCCCGAGGGAGCGCATGATTGTTCTCGAGTCCTTGAGGCTCTGCAGGCGAGAGTCCGTCTTGTCCAAGAACAATCCATGTCCCTCAAAGGGCAGATCCTGTAGGGTTTGCTGCAGCTCCGGAGGCAAACCCGAAACCTGAAGCCAGGAGATCCTCCGCATAGCGATACCCGAAGCCAGGGTCCGCGCAGCCGAGTCTGCTATGTCCAAGGAGGCCTGCAAGGAGGTTCGAGCCACCTTCTTACCTTCCTCTACCATGGCTCCAAACTCTTCCCTGGACTCTTGGGGAATCAACTCCTTAAACTTCCCCATAGAGTTCCAGGAGTTAAAATTGTAGCGGCTCAGTAGCGCCTGTTGGTTCGCCGCTCTAAGTTGCAGCCCTCCGGCTGAGTAAACCTTACGGCCAAACAAATCGAGCCGCTTAGCCTCTTTTGATTTAGGCGCTGCAGCCTGCTGGCCGTGTCGCTCTCGTGCGTTCACTGATGCCACCACCAGTGAACACGGTTGGGGGTGGGTATACAAGTACCCGTAGTCCTTAGACGGGACAAAGTATTTCCTTTCCACCCCTCTCGCTGTGGGTGGGATAGAGGCAGGAGTTTGCCATATCGTATCCGCATTAGTTTGTATCGTGCGGATCAGGGGTAACGCTACCCTCGATGGGGCATCCGCTCCGAGGATATTCACTATCGGGTCGTGCACCTCCACTACCTCCTCCGCCTGCAGGTCCATATTACGGGCCATCCTGCGCAGAAGATCCTGGTGAGCCCGAAGATCTATTGGAGGTGGGCCTGTGCACGATGTGCCCGCCACTGCCTCGTCCGGCGAAGAAGAGGAAGATGCCTCCGGTGGAACAGGATCCAAGGGCTGGTCCTGGTCTCCCTGTTCCTGGGCCGGAGCATCACCTGCGCCTGGGTCCAGGGCGTCAGGCGGTGCGGACACGGAAGCCTCCATGTCCCCTGGTGGAGGCCGAGAGATGGTGGACTCCGGGGCCCTTCTGACGGAGTGACTCGAGCGAGAGGTCGAGGGTATTGGAGCCCCTTGCTCCTGATGGTACGCCCACGGGGTCCAGAACGACCAGTGAGATGGGCCATGAGAATGGTCCTCTGTCATCTCCCGCCAATGGCCCAAGTCCTGTTCCTCGGCTTGCCCTTGAGGGGGATATGCCGATCTCGAGAGGTCCTCCGAGGAGTGGGACACCGATCTCGATGGCCACGGCGGTGCCGAGAGCGTCAAGACGATTCCCGTGGGCTGCGGTGCCGCACGGTGCCGGTCCGGAGATGATCTATCTCTACGCGGTGCCGGCGATCGGTGCCGGGACCGTGACCGGTGCCGATGACCTCGTCGGTGCCGGGAGTCAGATCTGGACCTGGACGAGGACCTGGAGTATGCCCGGTGCCGGGAGCGGCCTCTCGACGTCGAGCGTCGACCGTAGCGGTGCCGAGAACTACGTCTCGACGTTGATCGGTGCCGACGATCATAGCGGTGTCGAGACGTAGAGCGGTGCCGCGAAGAAGATCTTGGCCGCGAGTACGACCGGTGCCGAGGCGATATTCGGTGCCGGGACTGCGAGCGGCGTGGGGACCTGCTTCGGGACCTGGATCGGTGCCGAGGTTCCAGCCCTTGCGATGGAGGGCGCATCAAGGCAGGTTTCCCCCTCGACTGTACCGGGCGAGTCAACGGTGCCTTCGGTGCCGGTGGTTGGGGCGGTGCCGGCTCTGTGAGAGCTATTAAGTCTCTTGCCGCCTCGAAGGTCTCTGGAGTCGACGGGAGGCACTGTATAACCGCCGGTCTCGGTGGAGACGCTATCTGCACCGGACTCAACGGCTTCGGCGCCGGAGTCGACGGTGCTGGAGGCACCTGTTTCCGGTGCTCCACCGGCGGACGCGGCTCTACCCCCGGCACTGGGGGAGCCGGCGTCTTCGGCACGGAGGCCCCCGTCTTATGGGCTTTTTTATGCCCTGGGGATAATGAACGGCGCCTAGGCACTTGCTGTGCTTGCGGTGCCGACAAGGTCCGGTGCCGGGGAGGCTTGTCCGACGCCACTCGCGTGGTCGTCGTGGCCGGTGCCGCCGGGGCACTGCGCACCGAGGCGCTAGGTGCCGGGGCCTGACTTGTAGATGGAGCGTCAGGACTAAGTGCCGCCTCCATCAGAAGTTGCCGGAGCCGAAAGTCCCGCTCCTTCTTGGTCCTTGGTCTGAAGGCCTTACAGATCTTGCACTTATCTGTTTGATGGGACTCTCCCAGGCACTTCAGACAGGAGTCGTGCGGGTCGCTCGTGGGCATATGTTTAGCGCAGGAGGTGCACTGCTTGAAGCCGGGAGCTTTGGGCATGAGCCCGGACCCGCGGCCGGGGGAGAAAGGGGGAGACGACCCCCTTAATCCCCTGAACTAGTATAACAACTAAACAACTTTTACAAACTATTTTAACTATTTAACTATTTAACACTAGAACTGTAACTATAACTGCTAACGAACGAAGCTAGGGAGAGTGGAGATCAGCTATGCCGCGCTCCACAGTTCCAACGACCGTCAGGGGCGGTAAGAAGGAACTGAGGGGGCGCCGGGTCGGCTGGGGTATATATTCAGCGCCATGAAGGCGCCACTCTAGGGGGCTCCACAGCCGACCCGCCGGTGTTGCTAGGGTAGAAAATCTTCCGACGATCGTGCACGCGGCGCGCACACACCTAATGGAATGGATATGAGCAAGCACTCGAAGAAGAACTGAGATTTTCATGAGTTTTTGCAAGATTCTATAGTTGATCAAGGGGGAAAATTTGCTGTTTCTGCAACTGTGGACTTTCATGGCAAAAAAGATAAAATCCTACCCTGGTCCAAATTCTGAAACTTCTATGTGGAAAAATTGGCAGCTTTTCACAGAAAAATGGTGTTTTTCCACCTTCAAATGTGTGTGGTTTTTTTTTTGACTTTTCTGTAAAACAACAAAACAAGAATGGTAACCAACTTAAAAAACCTGAGATGAACCAAGAAATATTTCACTTCACAAAATCAACTTCCCCTAGTGCCCCTTCTCCAATTTCAGGCAAGATGTGGGAGAGAATTTATTATTACACCTCTACCCCGATAAAACACTGTCCTCGGGAGCCAAAAAATCTTACTGCATTATAGGTGAAACCACATTATATCAAACTTGCTTTAATCCACCAGACTGCGCAGCCCCGCCCCCCCGGAGCACTGCGTTACCGCGTTATAACCAAATTCGTGTTATATCGGGTTACGTTATATCAGGGTAGAGGTGTATTTTATTAGATATTTATTTATATCTCTAGTAATGAGAACAAATACCTGAAGAGACTTTATCAGAGGACAAACATGAGGGCATTTCAAAATAGTAATAATGTTTTAGTTACACTGGAGAAACACCCAGAGAACTTTTTTTAAATGGTATTTCTTTTGTTCTAGATTTTGTGCACCTGAGGTCTTGATGTATAAACTGTCGAGGGTATAGTTCTGCAAACTTGTCAGTCCCTGGCAGTTTACTTTTCCTTCACTGCTCAGAAATAGAACACACATTCATAAAGGATGATAATTATATTAAATTATGATAAGAATTAAATTATGAAAGCATCCCATATGGGTCTTGGTTAAAATGCACAGCCAGGAAATTCAGAATTAAGGATGGAGCTCCATTTTTGACCAATTCTGTTGTTCCTATGACTTGCAAGGGGATAAATTCAGGACTTAGATTCCACACACAATGAGTGCATTCCGGCAGAGCTCTGGCTGGGACAGGGCACTGCCTTTATGCCATGTACCTAGCTCCCCAGAATTTGTGAAGTTTATATTTCATAGGTTTTCCATAAACAAAAATGGAGAAGCAGGCTTTCCAGGGTGGATAAAGGAATTTTGTCATTCATGAGGAATGCTTTCTTTCTCAACTCGTACTAAGCTGTGTGTGTGTAAGGGGGGGTCCTTTAAAATTATTCTTTTAAGCACAGGTTATGGCATTACTGCTAGGAGGACGCATGCCCATTTTAAATATAGGGAATACCTGTCTTCTGACAAAGTAGTAACACATTGCAGTGCTGTAGTCACATGTTCAAGACAGTGCTTAGTCTCATACTTCTGGGACCGGGAGCATCACAGATGCTGAACATTCATCAGTCTCTGAGGCGGGAGCACTTCTCATAACTTTCAAGGGGGGGGGTCCTCTGGCCAATGATCTGAAATTCATTGGTGCCTCCAATGGCTAGAGAGTAATTACTTCTAATAGCCATCAGCATGACTCGCACCCTGAGGGTTTGGTGGTTTGAGGCTGGTGCTTGAGGCATAATGGGGAAGAAGGAGGGGAAAAATGACTTCAAAAGAGATTCAGACCCTTATATTTTCTTGCTTGATTAGTGAAAAATTGCATCTATGGCTGAGAGGCGCAAAACCAAAACTCAACAGACACACTAGCCTTCAGAGAGTAATCACATTAAAGCAGATCTTATGAATAAGTCACCATATCTGATATAATGTCTTGTTTTGTGGAAAAGCCCATTACCAAAATAAATATTTTGCTTTATTTAGATCAATAAATGGAAAATCTTATTTCAGTGATGTATAACATATGTTTACATTTATAAATTGTACTTCTAAATACAACTTTAAGTGCCTCTCTTTGCTTATGTTTTCCTAAATTTAAAAAACAAAAACTTGGCAACACTAGACTGTCCATAAAACCTTTATTATAAGTTAATTTGTTTCCAGTTTAGTAGAATTTAATACTAATAAACCATTGCTTTATTGGTTCAGTTAATTCTAAATATTTTGTCTATTTTTAATACAGCCAAATAAAGATCTACTATATTGCAGGATAGTTATTCTGAGCACTAATGGAGCCCCACAAATCAAAGGAAAGTTCTTGGCTGAAGTGAATACAGTACCAGCATATACTGGTGTCAGATTCTCCATTGTATTATAGCTCCTTTATACTGCTCTGGTGGCATAAAAACAACTGGATTCAGCCACTAGGGGAAATTCCCGGTATGGGGAGAGTTGCCACATGGCATAGAACTGGCATAATAGCTCTCTACCATGCCTCCTTGTAGTCCCCTTGTAGAAGGGGCCTGGTCAGGGGAAGAGATGTAGCAGAAGTGCTACTGCACTTCAGCTATCCAGGCACTCAGAATCATCCTTTTCTGGGTTATAGGCAACCAGGTGTAAATTAAAGTAGCCCTGAGACTGGTTTAAACTTCCTCTGGCGCCAGCCTGAAACTTTGCTTCCTCCTCTCTGTTTTTGTTCTTGTGCAGAGATTATCTAAACTAGAATGAGAATCAGGGTTCAGGCCTGAATTTGTGCCATAGGTATTAAAGAGCTTCAAACCTATGGTAGTGAAAGGAGCTGAAGGGACCTTGGACCAAGAGTTGAAGGAGTTGTTGAACAGGAAATACTAGACGGTAGTGGAAGAATCAAAGAGAACATGGGACAGGGAAAAGAGAATTCTCCAAGTAGGCTCCCCCTAAACCCAGTGATGTGACAAGGAAAGGAAAACCTAGTAAGAAGATGTTCATATAGCAGGAGCATGAGGGAGATGCTTGTTAGGAGCTTTCATGTAATTTTGGTTTGGGGACTACATAAAATGCAGCTCTTTTTTGTTCTCAGTTTAATGTGGGTGGGTGCAGTGTTTCTGCTTCAAAGATGGATTTGATATCAACAAGCCTGGAGCTAAGTGGAAGTAGTTCATCTCTCTGCTATATATGAAGAGCTAGATTCAGGAGCAAGGTCAGAGGGAAAATATGAAATATGTAGCCCCAAACTGGAGAGAGACTACAATAGCATGTTGCTCAGATTCCTGGGGAGGAGGATGTCTACCAAAAAATATTTGATAGAATGACCTAGTTCACAAACACTGTTAAGCTCTAGTGAATTGAGCTCTAGACTTTCAATCTTTTTCGCTCCTGTAAGAGCTAGCTATAGAGCTCTCTTCATGTGCTGGCTAAAGTGGGTCAAATAAATCATTGCAAGTAACTTATTTGGGGAACGTAGTCCTCCTTCCTGTTTGATATATGAACAGATCATGATTTTTAATACATTTGTTCATTCAATAGTGCTTGGTGAATAATGTATTTACTTGAACATAGTAGGTTTTTGCATGAGAACATTTCCCCCTTGGATCATTTCCTCCCACGCCATGACCGTGAACCTGTCCCAAAGATTCTTAAAGGTAAATTTTGAACAGGTGTTACTGGCCTAAGTGAAAGTACCTGTATTGTCCACTTGTCACGGAAGTAACATCTTATTGTTTTTGTTCTCCAAATGGATGATCTAATTATTAATTATTTTTATTTCTACTGAAATCAATTTTGTTTCATCACAAAGCTTTGTTTCTTGATTAAACAAGTCTCTGCTCTAGGCTTCAAATCTGCTTTCTGACAGAATTCATAAAAACAAAACTTTGAATATGTTCATAGATGAACTTCTTGAGAGAGAGAGAGAGAGAGAGACATGGACTCAGGGAAGAACAAAGGGTGCTGTTTAGCTGAGTAGGAGACCAGACGCTAAGTTTGTCTCAAGAGACATGAAGTGACCTAACCTGTATCTTTTTCATCTGTAACATAATAGGAAATATCCTGTAGTCAAGTACATTGTAAGTTTTACTTTTAATTTTATGCTCTCTATTTCTCCCTATGCTCTTTTTACTCTTTAATAAAGCTCATTTTAAAGGAGAACTGCTGTCTGTTAGGAAGTTCACCCTGCCTTCCATACCAGAGGAGACTAAACAAGCAGGTAGCTGATATTCAGGGTTGTGCAGGCTAAATGAAGGCCAGGTCCTGGAGCTAGGGTAACCAGATGTCCCGATTTTATAGGGACAGTCCCGATATTTGGGGCTTTTCTTATGTATACTCCTACTACCCCCCCACCCTCTGTCCCGATTTTTCACACTTGCTGTCTGGTCAGCCTACCTGGAGCCACCCACTCTGTCAGTCTAGTGCAGTGTTTCTCAAATGCGACCATCAGGTACTTTTCTTGCTGCCACAGCTGCCTGGGCTGTGATGCGGGAGGGGTGGCCTTCAGTAGTGGCTGGACCCTGCTCCCTCTAGAGACACAAAAGCTGGAGGAGCAGGCAGCCAGTGAGTTCCTCACTGTCCCGGGGTCGGTGGGGTCTGGGTTCAGCCCTTTGGTGGTGGGTGGCAGGCTCCTGCCATGGGGCTTCAGGCTCCATTCCCTGGCCACGCGGTGGCGGGCTCTGGCCCCAATCTCCCCCCACCCCCATCACCCTGGTCCTCGCTGCCTCCCCCAGTGCCCCATTGCCTCTGTACCCACTTCCCCATCCAGGGCTTAATTTGTACCCAGGCTTGCCGGGACTGAGTAAGTCTGCTGTGGAAAGTGATACTTGTATGTTTGTTAATATCACTTTTCAGAGCAGACTTGCTCTCTAGCAAGTCTTAAAAAAAAAAAGCAACTAAAAAAGCAAAAACAACAAGAAAAAAGACAAGAATGTGCAAAGCGCCTGATTTGTGTTCTGATTAGGTCCATTAAAGAATAGAGACAACTATACATTTTTATTATTAAGTCTGAAAGAAAGCAAACAAAAAAAACATCCTACATAAATACATGCCAATGATTTTGGCATGTATTTGTGTAGTTTTACTTGTTTTTTCCTAAATTTAATTCAGTATTTTAGGAAAAATTGTGAGAGCAGCCCCCAGGAAGAGATGGTGGCCGCACTCTGAGGCCACCAAAAAGTTTGTGAGAACCCCTGGTCTAGTGGGTCAAGGATCATGAGATCCAGTCCAAGGAGGGTGATCCCCAAAGGCTCTCACAGAAGGTAACTGACAGACCAAGCAGGAGAATGAGGTGCAGGTGTGGTTAAAAGTAACAGTGAGTATATCTTCGCATAGCAGAGGCAACAGCAAAAACTGCATAATGCTTTCCATTCTAAAGCCTATTCTCTGTTGCACATAACTTTCTGAAACTTGCAGCTATCAGACTGAAGTTTTCCATGCTTGGTTTCTGTTCAAAGGTGACTCTGTAAAGGTGATCAAAATTTGTATACGTGTTCTTGAAAATGAGGAGAGTGGAGGGAAAATAAATGCTTCCCTTTTATAAAAAAGCTGTTGCTTTTTTTTTTTAAAGAACTTTGCTGATATAATGGCTAGTTGAAAATTTAAAAGTGGCAAGGAAGTAGTCATCCCTGGGTTATGTGAATTTGAATTTTTCCTGAGAAAATGGGTTTAGGGTTGATTATGAGCCTTTGAAATCACATACTGAGCATGTGTAACACTTACTGCTGAATATGTAGGATGGCATTGGTCTAGGGCTTGTCTACAGTGGCAATTAACAGCACTGCAACTTTCTCGCTCAGGGGTGTAAAAAAACAGTGGGCCTTCCTAAAACATATGGGCATGGTCTGTTGCTGTCCAGCCAAATCGTTCCAGATTATGGAATTTATAGGTGCTATTTTCAAGCCAGAATATCTGCTCAATCCTAGAGAGAAGCTCCAACTAACCCTTTTGTTTTTCTAGTTTAAAAAAAAAACCTGGCAAATTGCATACAGAAAATGTAGATCGGGGGAATGTTAAGTTGCCACAGCTAAAGAACTGAAACCCCAAAAGCAACAGTTATTGGTATACACAGTTTTAACTCTCCCCTATGTGTATACATTACTGTGGAGTTTAACTGCACAACCCCAAAATATTCTCAATATACAGTACATTTTTTTCCTGCAACTTTTATAATTATGTACTGTTTTGTGTCTTGACACTTCCTGTGTGGCCTAGGGCAAGTCACTTGATGTCTGTCTCAATTCCCTGTCTGTAAAATGGGGATAATAGTACTTCCCTGACTTACTGGGTAGGAAAAGTTGTGAGGACAAGTACATTAAACTGTGAGTGCTCAGATACTATGATAATGGATATACAAGTACCAAAGAGACAAGCAATTTCATTGATAGGAAATTCACACTATCTTATATCAGATACTACTATGAGGATTGAGTGGACTTTTCAAATGTGTAACTTCAGTGGGAGCAGTGTTAGATCAATGCTGAGTGATTTTGAAAATCATACCCTGAGTATAATAATATAGAGTAATAACGAACATTTGCTGGAACATAGTGACTACATAACTTGATAGCACATTCCCTCATTCCGTGAATTGCATCCAGGGAAGGCATGTTGCTTGTTGAAAAGAAAACGTATAGTAAATAAAGTCAGTTCTGAAATACATTAGCAGAAAGGGGCAGAGCTAACCTTTATTGTGCTAGTTCCTGACATGAGAGAACTTAATCGAGCAATTTTAGGGTGTGCCTACACTACAAACTTTTGGTGATGCAAGTTACATCAGTATAAAGCTGCCGCAGTCAGTATATCACTGTGCATGTGCATACTTGGCTCCTTGTGTCAGTAGTGCACATATTCACCAGGAGGGCTTGTTTCGATGTATAGTGAGGTGCACCATGGGTAGTTATCCAGGTGTGCAACTCACCACCATCCAGCATACTGTCATTTAGGATATTTTGGGAAGGTATGATGGGACAGAAATGAGTAGTGCAGGGGTGACTGGGACTGCAGGGTCAAGTTCCCATCACGCAGTTTTCTCCACCCTATAATGCCATCTCATCCCATCATTTTCATGCCTATTTTGAAAATCCAGTGAACCAGGACTTGTTGCTGTCTAAAATCTGACAGAAGTATAGAACCCACATATTGCTACACTAGTATCACATGCCTTGCAAGAACAGGATGCATGATCCTCCAGTATTTGCAGAGCTGCAAGAATCGCCGCACAGAACATGACAATTTCCTGAAGGGCAGATTGCTGTAGGACATAGAGTGAACTAATTCAAGGTTGTTGGTGGCCTTCATGGGAGCAGCTGCAAAGGATGGAGTACCACATCTGAGCCAGAGAAATAAGCACTGACTGTTGGGATCACATTGTAATGCAAGCTTGGTATGATGAGCAGTGGCTGTGGAGCTTGTGCAGCTGCAAGTTCCTGTAGTGCTTGCCTGCAAGATATGGTACACTGAGCACACTATTCGCATCCTGTGGGCTTGGAATAGAGAAGAACTCCAATAATTACACTCTGTTGCAGAACTCTAAGCCATCCTTTGGCCACATTTAAATAGAGCCATAAGACGTCAATTACTGTTCTGTCCTGTTCTGTATGTGACAGGAAAGACATTGTAGTGTGATTGCCGTTCCTCTGCCACTCTTGGAAACATCAAATGTCAACTTGACTGCAGCTCTGAAATCTATGTGAAGAAAAGTGCTTTCAACATCTCAATTGCTTGAGTCTCTTCTCGCCTGCTGCTTTGTAGCTTTCTGTAATAGCTGTCTCTAAAGTGCACCGTTACGAAGAACATTTGTAGAATGAAAAAGAAAAGAGCTGTCACCATCCCTAGAAATCCTTGTAGTTTGTTTGTTGTATGGCCCTGACACTTCAGTAATTGCTTCAACCTTAGTGCAGTCAGGCTTTGTGCCTTTCCTATATGAAACATTTCCTAGATTTCGTTTTTCAGATGTTTCAGCCCTTGTCATATTCAGTGCTACTTTTAGTTTGTCAATATGTTCAAGTCATTTGTTAACTATATGAGAATGTCATTGATGTGACGTGGCTGTCATTCCTTGCTTTCCTCGTCAAGGCCTGAATTGGCCCCTTACAATCTATTCTGAGATATGTGCTACCCCAGCAACAGAGCAGAGACTGAACTGGGATTGTCACAACTTGGTCCCTGCTCCCCCTTGCTTTGGAGGGAAGTGAGGTGTAGAAGATATTTATCTTCCTAGTGCAGCCAAGACCTGCACGGGAGTGGGGGTAGTGGCTTCTTAGGAGGCTACTCTTCATTTACAGCCACTCCTTCCCCAGCTTCACCCCCCCCCCTCTTGATGTGCAGGTAGCCCATGCAGCAGTGTAAGGGGGTGGCTCATGCTCCCTTACATCCCAGGGTGGGTGCATAAGGCTGGCTCACAATTGAGCCCAAAATTTTTTTATATGAATTATTTTTTGGTGTTCTAAAAAAGCCAACAGAAGTACAATACAAGGCATTGTGAAGTACTATGTACACCATACCATTAGTATTTTGTGGTAACACGTTGCAATAATTCTGCTGCAAACCCTGGTGCTGCATATCCACTTGGGAAATACTGACCTTGATCCTGATTCCACTGAAGACAATGGAAAAATCTCCCACTGTCTTCAATGAACGTAGGATTATATGTATATTCTATGGTGCCATTCACAAGCATCACAAAATTCAAGCCAAATTAAATATACTGAATGTTTGTAACTCTGCAGGGAGTGGAGTGGAGATGGTCTTCAAACTAGATAACCAATGAAAATTGAGTCTGCCAGTTAGGCTTCCTACAGGGCAGAATTCCACCAGAGAGGAGCTACATGTGCAAAACTTTTACACCGTATTTTGTGTGTGGAAATGAAAGGGTTGGTAATTGAGGGGACTATCATGTTTGTCAAGGTTCCTTCCCCACTCTGAACTTTAGGGTACAGATGTGGGGCCTGCATGAAAACTTCTAAGCTTAACTACCAGCTTAGATCTACCACTGCCACCACTCCCAATGGGCTAACTCCCTTCCCTGGATAGTCTTGAGAGACTCTTCCACCAACTCCCTGGTGAACACTGATCCAAAACCCCTTGGATCTTAAAACAAGGAGGAATTAATCATTCCTCCCCTCCCCTTCCCTTTCCCCCCACCAATGCCTGGTGAGTCCAGATCAATCCCCTTGGATTTTAGAACAAGGAAAAATCAATCAGATTTTTAAAAAGAAGGCTTTTAATTAAAGAAAAAGGTAAAAATCATCTCTGTAAAATCAGGATGGAAAATAACTTTACAGGGTAATCAAACTTAAAGAGCCCAGAGGAACCCCCTCTAGCCTTAGGTTCAAAGTTTCAGCAAACAGAGGTAAACACCCTAGCAAAAGGTACATTTACAAGTTGAGAAAACTAACACGCCTTGCCTGGCTGTACTTACAAGTTTGAAATATGAAAGACTTGTTCAGAAAGATTTGGAGAGCATGGATTGATGTCTGGTCCCTCTTAGTCCCAAGAGTGAACTCCCCCCAAAACAAAGAGCACAAACAAAAGCCTCCCCCCCCCCCCACCAAGATTTGAAAGTATCTTGTCCCCTTATTGGTCCTTTGGGTCAGGTTTCAAGCCAGGCTACCTGAGCTTCTTAACCCTTTACAGGTAAAAGGATTTTGGAGTCTCTGGCCAGGAGGGATTTTATAGTATTGTACACAGGAGGGCTGTTACCCTTCTCTTTATAGTTATGACATGTTATACTAAGATTATCTGGTAAGTTGTCTGACAAATGATGTTGGTTAAATGGAAGTTTAGAAGCAGTATTTTAAGGGCGGTTGTGTCTTAAGCACTTTACGTAAGAGTAATATGAAGAACCCAACTGCGACCATCTGAGTTCAAATAACAGTGTGTACTAATGACACATGACATGCTACCTACATACTACAGTTCTGTCTGGTTTCTAATACAGAGAATACAGGGAGCACCACTAGGACTTACAGCTATTTAAAGGGATACGACCCAATTCCTATACATTACCAGGGTTAAACTGCAAACCTATTAAAGCATATGCAGAAGCTTCTGCCAGGGTTTTCTCAGGTCATCAGAGGAACTGTTCTCATTTGATAGCTTCTGAGTCATTCATGCCTTGTAAACCTACTGTATTCTGTGTAAACTGTCTATTCTTCAACCTATCTTGAATCTAGCTAGTGATTTTCTTAATTATGACCAAATTCTCCACACTTAATAGCTCCGCCAACTGTCTATTTCTGATTGCAATAGGCATTTTATGGAGATTCTATACAAAAGGTGGCACGTTGAGTGCAGCCCAATGAGATGTTTACTGTCAACAGGGGTTCTATGCACCTGTCTTGTTTGGGGGGCTTAAATTTTTTAATGAGCTAAGATGTAGAGATCCTCTAAGCATTGCCCAGCCATGCTGAATTATCTTCTCCTGCCTCTGTCCATTGTGATTTGTACTAGAATGGTTAGCTATAGATTCAAGGGGAGTTAGGAAATACTACCAAATTTTTTTTTGTACAAAGGTATTGTCACTCCTGCAAGAGGCATAGATTCCTTGCCTATCAACATCAAAAAAGAACAGCATTCCCTTTTAATCCTTTTCCATTTCTCCTTCTCTTCTTGACCCCTTTAATTTTAATTTTCAGTTTTCCTATCTAGGTCAGGTGATTTGGGATTTCCTGATTTTATTACTGCTATTTCCTGATGCCTGATTATCTTTTCAGAAGACAGCTCTCTCTGTCGTTGGCTGGTGTTTCAGGAATGTCAGATTTTTCTTACTTTTTCTGTCTTCACTTTCTTCCAATACTGATTCCTCTCCACTGTAGTTTTATTCTCTTTCTCTCTCTCCCTCTCTCCCTCCTCTGATTTCTCCTCTTCCCATTTGTGTCTCACCTTTATATTGAATGTTTTCTCACTTTGCTAATTCCATGCACTCTTTCCTCACCCCATTCTTTCTATCAGTACTCTCCCACCCGTTTTTTTCTTTTGTCTCATTGATGGGTGTTTAAAATATTTGCAAAACTTTTATAATGAAACCGGAAACTAACCATTTAACTATCCGTTAAAATTTATTTAGGAATTACTCAGAACTTACTGACTTTTATGGCTTTAAACTTCTCAAGCACTTAGTCGTCCATGACACACAGTGCACAGTTTAGATTTAGCAAAGTTTGATCATAGGATTAAACAGGGGAAGTTTAGTGAAATCCATTTTAATACATAGTTAAGACTGACAATTTAAACACAAATGTCATAGAGGCAAAAGCAGAGAAAAATCTATTATTGTGCCTAGCTTGGAAGTTAGGAGTTCAATTCCATGTGCTGCCAAGGATTTCCTGTGGGATCTTGAGCAAGACACTCAACCTCTCTACCGCAGTTTCCTCATTTGCCAAATATGGATAATAGGGAAATACTATCTCACAAGGGCAGTGTGAAGCTTAATATATTAATGTTTTAAAGCATAGAGAAGTGCAAAATAGTATTTGTTATTTATGTGATGTGAAACTATAAATCAAGGGACTTGATCCTCTGCTGGTAGTAATTGCTGTTCCACCAAAGTCAATGGAGCTATGCTGATTTACACAAGTTGGAAACCTGACCCAACCTTAACTTTGTTCTCTCCTTACTTGTATCCCATGAACCTCAAAATTCTCCTTGTTGCCCCACTAATCATAAGTATGCCCCTTTACCTCCACCTGTCCTCTATGTATGGATTAAAGATTGCCTTCTCTATGAGCCACAATGATATAGAGTAGGACAGATTTTAATATCCATCCACTCTCCACACTGGGAATGGAGACCACTTTATACCACAAATCTCAGCTAGCTTCCAGGAGACAGAGTTAAGGTTGCTGTGAAGAAAATGGGACAATATACAGAGTAAGGGTGCCATAAGCATCTGCCAAATGGATCCTCCTAGCAAAATTGATCAGAGGGTTGCAAAATATTTTGGAAAGATATCATAGCATTCTAATTTATGTCAAATGGACAAGAGAGCACAGTGATGGGCACTTTATACATACTTGTAAAAATAAATATTAAAGCTGATAAAATCTTGTAACAACTGAAAATCCTTCCATTTTAAAATCCCTTTTGTTGATTGTTTTTCAACAAAATACTAACTTTTAACATCTGACCAGCTCTACTAATGATCAGATTGGATGCTTTGAGAATTTCTTGGTTCTTTTCCTCCATTGTTTCAATTCTTACCTTGATTGTGCACTACATTTTTTTGCCGCATTAATTTCCTTTGAGTGTTTTGGTTTTATATGTGCTCACATAAATATATCTAAAAAACCATTCAAGGTGCCATTCCCATACTCAGGTCTATACAGGAGAGCCCTTTCACCTGCTTGGAGCCACCTGAGTTCTGTGGAGATCTGTGCAGGTGCAAGGGTCCACACACAATGGTGTGATTACTTGGTTAGGTCTTAAGACTGCAATCACCACTCTGGTTTTCTCCTATAGCAATTTCCATAATGGTAGCAGTGGACAGATTGCTGAAATTATGGTAATAATGAGCAATTCCAGTATGTCTGTACTTAATAATTTGAGATGGTCCCAAAATAAAACTTCTCTTCTGGTCTGATGATAGAAAACAGAAGCAAGAGTTATTTCAGGGAATATCTCTCCCCACGCCCTCCAAATACTTTTGATTATGGTGGTAAAAAACTACTGAAATTAAAGAAACTTTCAACATTCTTGTGATTGTAGCCATAGTACTTTATCACTATAGTTTAAAAATGAATATCGTCAACTGTAGAATTGTAGAGGATAAGAATAAAAATTAAGAGATATGAAACAATTTACTGCTTGTATTGGATCAAATTCAAGAACTTGAGAAGTTTGAACAAGTGGAATGAACTGATAAGTTACAGCAATGATTTTTTAAATGTATACTTACTGCAACTCGTAACCTATACTGCCTCATCTCCGCAATATTCCCTGGCCTGGAATATGTGACATCCTCTGATTTAGTACTTGGACTGTCAACACTTTCATTCATCTGTAATAAAAAGTTAGTAACTAACTACTCTAATTGCCTTCCCATCCATGCAATTCAATTTCTGTAGTTGAGACGCTGAGCCTTAACTAGTCTGTGCCACATGCAAACAGCATTTAAATTATTAAATGTGTCTCTTTATTATTCCACGACACTTCTCCTGAGGATTTTTATAGAGTCCCCAAATGCTTATATCTGTCTTTTCATTTAAATCTAGTAATACACCAATCAGCTGTCTCTACAAGTAGTTCTATACAAAATAAAAACAAATCAGCTCATGCTAGTTTTCTAGGCATTGCAGTTTTCATAAATATTTGGATTACAATGGTGCAAGTGTCACTATTTTTCTTAAATGTAAATTTAACATCAATAGCTAGAGGCTTTCTTGCAGCATACTGCAACATAAGATTGACAGCTTTTCTGTCTTTGTCAGACTCTGTAGTCACTGAATAAATCAAGAACTATTTACATTTTGTTCTCTGTTCAGCTTCATTTCCATGTAGTTAAACATGTGAGGGGAATGTAATGGATTCATTTTTCAAGAAAATTCTCTATTTTCACCTCACGAATGATTCAGCAAGACACTATCAGAGTCACTAACATCTTTGCTGAACCACTCTATCTGATGTCACATTACCAAAATACACTGCCATAATGTAGTCTGCACCCATTCACTGCCATAATGGTTCACTTTTGCAGTATGACACATAGCCCATATCTTAATCTAAATCTAAATTATGCCTGCTGATCAAATTATCTGCTGATATTGTTCTATACATAAATTCCCTCAGTTTATAGGGCCACCTACAATACAGTTTTCCAAACCTTACACATGAAAATCTCCTGTCTTAATCAAACTTAACTTTCTGGAGATACACAATACAGATATTGTATAGCTGTGGCCTCAGCATTCATTCTGGCATGACAATTTTCCCATCTGACATGTCATAAAACTTGATTTCCCGCAGTCCTCTGCTTCACCTCCCCCTCCGCCCAAGAACAGTGGCCCAGGATATTCTCTTAATCTCAGATGTTGTGTTTACATGTTGGAACCTGAGTAGCTGGAAAAAGTGGCTGGGGTGGGTAAAGGGACAACTCCTTCCCCTCTGTAACTGTAACAGAAGGGGAACAGTGTAATTTGTACCAGGGCAATGGTAAGTGGGTGTGTGACGGTACCTCCCATAAGGCTTTATGGAAATATGCTTAGTGTGTTTTATGCTACATATACCATGTAACATATCTCAAAGGTTATGATCTACTGAGTGTATTAATACTATATGTATGCATGTATCATTTTTGTGTTCGAAGTTATGAACTTTGGCTGTGTACTGGCTTGATTTCTAAAAAACCTTAGTAGAGCATTTGGTCAGTTCCTGGAGAAAGGAATGTTAAAATTAAGTACCTAATCAAGAATCACTTAAAGGACAATGGATCTTGGAATGCTCCAATCCACCTAAGAAGTCTACTTGAGGAGGTTCAAGGTAGCATGTAAACAATGGATGCTACCTGTAAAAACTGTGAGTCCTGTATAGACATGTGACTTGCCCAGGTGACTCCTAAACTCCATCTTGGAGCTGGACTTTGCATAAGAGTGAGGAGGGGGTCTCCACCCACAAGAGAGAATCTATTTAAACCCCTGGGAGACCCCTCCATTTTGTCTTCAGCTGGCAAAAGAGAGAGCCTCTCCCCCCCCCCCCGGGGAGATACTTGAAAGAAACTGGAACAAAGGACAGTGTGCAAGGTGTGTGAGTGATTGCTGGACCCAGGCTAAAAAGGGGATGAGTCTGTAAAAGGGAGCATTCTGGAACTGGTGAGGATCTTATCTGTATTCACTTTGATTAGATACAGATTTGAGCGTTTCATTTTATTTTGCTTGGTGACTTTGTTCTGTTTGTTACTGCTTGGAACCACTTAAATCCTACTTTCTGTATTTAATAAAATAACTTTTTACTTATTAACGCAGTATGTGTTAATACCTGGGGGGAGCAAACAACTGTGCATATGTCTCTACCAGTGTTATAGAGGGCGAACAATTTATGAGTTTACCCTGTATAAGCTTTATACAGGGTAAAACGGATTTATTTGGGTTTAAACCCCATTGGGAGTGGGGCATCTGAGTGTTAAAGACAGGAACACTTCTGTTAGCTGCTTTCAGGTAAACCTGCAGCTTTGAGGCAAGTAATTCAGATCCTGGGTCTTTGTTGGAGCAGACGGGCGTGTCTGGCTCAGCAAGACAGGGTGCTGGGGTCCCGAGCTGGCACGGAAAGCAGGAGCAGAGGTAGTCTTGGCACATCGGGTGGCAACTCCCAAGGGGGGGTTCTGTGATCCAACCTGTCACAGGGTGGTTGTGAATAGTCTAGTGAATATGCATTTATTTGGTATTCTGTTGGCTCAAATTCAACCCTGAAGTGTTGCACCCACAGAATTCAAGCAGAATTTGGTATCCTGGGTATCAGTTAAAGTAGAGGGCAACTATTACATCAATTTTTTTTTAAGCAGACCTCTCCATTGGAATCAATAGGGCATTGTACTTAAAAATCAATAGCACAATATGGCATAAGAGGTTTGGACTACTTTACACCTTTCTGTTAGTTGCTTTTCCTGACTCCATCAGTGAAAAAGTTATATTTGCTTTGCAGACCAGAGAATGCCAAATTAGTGAAAGCTACATTACTTTGCCACTCAAACTACTGCTGAACTCTACACAGTGCCTGCAATGCTGGTGCACCCACTTGCATCTGGCTGCATTTAGCTCCATGTTCCCTATTTTAAAATCTTCATAAGCCTTTATGAAAGAATACAAAGCTAAAAAAATTCTGCTGTTCTGATATGCTAACTTTTTATTTTTAGCATATACCCATTTACTTAAGATAAGTAAACAAATAAGTTCCTAAACATGCAGCCAATAAGTCTATCAGGTGTACATCAACCAGTCGGGGAAGTATCAACCTTTTCTGCAACTATTTACACATTAAGCACATCCCTTTTGTAAATTCCTTCCTTTACACTGTTCACACCATCAACAATCTAACCCCCCTCCCCCGATTTAAATATGGTTTAGCAAGCTTGATACCGATACTTTTGCAAGCTACATTTTTATTGTTAAATGAAGCCCTTTAAAAGCTGAACAATCTCCTTTATCTTTAGGTGAAGACAATACATTCTCTTGTTTGACTAGTGGCAAGATTATCTTTACTGAGTTTTGGGTATACGGGAATTTACATTGAGTTAATTTGCATATCAAAGAAGGCTTCCACTCTCAAAAGTTTGTTTGTGACTGGAGCTAAGCATAGCTAACTGTTAAACAAAGGAATAGATCCTTAGTGGCATCATTGTTTGAAATATGATCTAGGATTCGGAAACTGGGTAATGCTGCCAGATATTTTTTGACTTACCATGACTTTAAGTGTTCTGTTATTTTAAACTAGTCTTGAAGAGAAGGGGCTAAACCCAAAAACACTGCCTGAGTTTGCTGCTTGACCCTAATTTAGAGTGGGTTTCAAGTTTCATACAAACCTTTTGCATGGTCTTTTTGCTTCTTAACTTTCCTTGGATGTTCCTTTGCTCTTGATTTAAAAAAGGGTAAACAGGAGCTGTCACCTGCCGAACATTATACTATTCTATATTTATATGCCTCTATCATGTCCTTTTTTACTTTCTACCTCTCTAAAATAAACAGTGCTAATCTTTTTCAGTAGCTTCAGAGAGTCCAGTTTATCCATTCCTCTAGCTATTTATGCTGCTTGTCCCTGGACCATTTCTACTGCATCTTGTATGAGGTCCGAAGACCCCAAAGGAGGCAAGGTGAGGCTATATCATTGGAAATATAACTTCAGTATTTTCTGTCTCACTTTTTATACATCTTTAACATTCTCTTTTGCTTTTTTCCCCACTACTACTGGGCACTGAGCAGATGTTTTCAGTGAGCTGTCCACAATGAGCCACAGGTCTTTTTCCTGAGTGGTTTTAGGTAAGACCTCATCAATGTGTATAAGTAGTTCAGATTATTCTTTCCAACATGCATTGCATTTGTCAAAATTGAATTTAATCTGCCATCCTGCTGCTAAATTGCTTTGTTTTGTTATATCCCTATTTTCTACGAGTCTTCTCTGGTCTTTACTAACCTCAATAATTTTGTATCACCTGCAGATTTAGCCTCTTCTCTGTTCACCTTTTTCTTTTGGATACTGATCCTTGTACAAGACCTTAAGGTATTCCAAGGTTAAATTATTTTTATGTTGAAAATTTATCATTTGTTCCTACACTTTTTCTCTCTCTGAGAAAATTCTGTAATAGATTAGAAATTGTATCTATTTTGTTTCTTGAATAGCATCTTGCACAGGATTTTGTCAAAGGCTTTTTCAAAGTCCGAGTTATATCAACCTGTTCTTGTTCATCCACTATTTTGCTGACTTGTTAAGAAAAGTTCTAGCAGATTGGTGAGCACAGTTTTCAGTTAGACACCATGATGGTTTGTTCCTATCAGATCCTGATCATCTAGATATTTTATAACCTTATTTTTAATCACTATTTCTACTGATATCCCTGGTGCTGAAGTTAGGCTCATTTGTCTGTAATTCCCAGGATTGCTCATTACTGCCTTTTTAAAAGATAAATACAACTTCTTCTACCTTCAGGTGAAGTAGCTGTTTTTAATGAAGGAATGCATATTTTTGATAGTAGTTTAACCTAGTCATTCAGTTATTTCTTTAAAATTACTTCAGAACTCTTAGCTGAATGCCATCTGCTCCTGGTGACTTGTCACTTTTTAATTTCATCAGTTTGTTCTAATGCCTACTCTTCTGACACCTCAGTCTTTGTGACAGTGACAATACCTATTTACCTTTTTACCTATTTACTTTGTCTTTACTAACTAAAAAGAATATGTATCTCTCCAACATCCTCTGTAGTGAGGACTGATGCAGAGAAATCATAAACTTCTGTACAGTGTCCTTATCCTACTAAACTACTCCCTTTATTCTTTTGTGGATCCACCAATTCTCTTACAAGTGCTGCCTGCTTCTGATGTACTTAAAGAATTTTTAAAAATATCTTTGGCTATTTGAGCTTCACATTTTCCTCCTACCTCACCTAATGTCTATCCTATATTTTAGCTGCCATCGTTTATTACTTATGAAACTCTCAAAGCACAAAATAATTCTATGATGTATCTGTCACATTAGTGTCACACTAACTCAAACCTAACCACCTACATTTTCTCCCATATTTGAGTGTCTAAACAAAAAGAAAAATAGAATCTTTAGATGGCATTGCTTAACAAATTACAATACTATTGGGTGCAATGAGTTCATAAAAAGTTACCATTACATATACATGCATTTTTCCTTCAGGCGGTGCAGTATTTACTGATAATTATATAAATACTAGCACATCTAGAATGGTTGCAGATGCAAAATTGGCACCCTGACTGTTAGGTTTCAGAAAGACACTTTTGAAATTAGTTACCTTTTATTTCCTAATGGACAGTCAACGAGAGGATGGAAGATTTATGTCTATTGACATTCTTAAGAGGAGAAAATCCATTACTAATACAGTATCTGGAGATATACTTTTTCTTAAATAGTTAGAACTGCCACATCAATGTTCCAATTGGACTTTTACTAAAATATCTTCCATCTTGGTGTCTCTCCACAACCTTTGCCATCTTCAGTTAATAAAATCCTCTTATCTTTAGGTAAAAACTTATTGTAAAGCTAGACCTGGATGAAAAGTGCAAAATAAAACACATTGTTGTAGTGTTTGTGATCTTTTTACTCACTTTACATGAACATTCATATGAGCAAAATTTTGTCAAGAATGTGCACAGAAAGAGGAAGTGTCCCAAATACTTGGGTTAATGTGTATTATGAGAATTTTTGCAAATATACAAGATGCATTCAATGAGGTTGTAACTAGGAAAATTCATGCAGAGTTTGGCTTTCTGCTTGTCAAGTACTCTGTGTAAACACTTACCGCAAATTTTGCTCTCAGTTATATTGGTACATCACCCATTGTAGCCAAGCAGATGAGGGACTAGACATTACATGAATACAATGGGCAAATGCTTTACCAATCTGAGTGCAAAGAAAAGAAGGGAAGCTTCATTTTTTTGGAGATGCAGAGGGATGTGAAAAGTGTGACTGAGTAAATTTAAGTTTAGAGTTAAACATCAAAAGTATTTTTCTAAGACAGAAAAGATTTAGGCAGGAGGACAAAATATTTATGATGGATTATTTCAGGCATAACAGAGAAATGAGGTTTCAGGAGGATCAGTTCCATAAGGAACTTATAAATGATTACATAAAGGGCCAAAAGAAGATTGCAGTGCTGTCCCAGGAATAGGTCCTTTACATCTGTTCATACATCATTCGCACACTACAATAGCGTGACACCAGACCTCTCCTGCTGCATCCTGTGTAATTCCCATGATATTCTACTTCTGCCTGGGACCAGGGAAAACAAAACTGAAACCCACACCTGGATCCCTATAGCATTGAAACCCTCTATCCTTAGGGTAAAATCAATCTGTTGCAGAGCCTGAACGTCTGTGCATCAGGTATATTTATTTTGGCAAAAGATCTCTGTAAATAGTATATCAAGTATGCTGCTTTAATGGTAATACATCCACAATACGCTCCTTATTAAGTTATCACTTTAACTTTTATAAATCATATGGAAATTAAACACTTTCTAATTACATAATGATAAACCTTCCGCCAGTAAAGCAAACAATAGAATTTAATAGTAAGAATTTAATAATTGGTAAAATATAATGCTTTAATACATTTCCCAGTACAGTCCTCCATAAACTCCATCACTTTAATTCATAAAATGCATATAACTATGGTGATTGATTGCAAGAAACTCATAATTACTACGCAAAGATAAAGCTATTATCATAAACAAAAGTTTAGTTAAGCACTGGAATAGGCTTCTAAGGGAGGTGGAGATTCCACCATCATTTGCAATTTTTCAAGAACAGGTTAGACAAACACTTGTAAGGGATAGTCTAGGGGTACTTGATCCAGCCTCAGTGCTGAGAGCTGGACTAGATTACCTCTTGCAGTCCTTCCAGCACCACATTTCTATGATTTATGATTCTAAAACATAATATTTTCCCCTTGAAATCATGACATTTACTCCTACCTACATCAGGAGTCTGCATCATCCTGCTGCTCCCTTCTGCACTTTGAAATATGTGCACAGAGCACTTCTAATTTAGGCAGTATACCTATTGCAGTCAGACATGCCAAACCTGCAGAAATAACCACAGAAATTGGGCTTGTTTTTGGCTTAATTGGGCTGTGAGTTGCTTGCCGGCTAGTTTTTGGCTTGTTGCTTGTTTGACTTGTAGCTTGTTGCGTTTTTTTTTTTTTTTTTATCAGCTTGGGGCAAGTGGGGGAGAGAGTCAGGGGTGCACAGCGGGCCCACCACAGCCCAGACTGCACACCAGGGGGATCTAGTCACACAAAGTTTTGGGGGACTGTCTCCTTTTGGCCTTGTTTTGAAATGGGATTAGCTTGATTTTTGGCTTATTGTGAAAGTCAGGCTGCTTATATACTGTGTGAAAGTTGGTAACTGTGATTGCAGTTGTTTATTTAAGTCACATCCTCAAGTGGCACAGCTTGTCTGTCCAATTATGCATAATTGCAGCAAGTCCCACTGCCTCATCATTTCACAGTGCACTGCAGACAGATGATATAATTGCTACATTGCTAATGGGTCTGTCATTGCAGACAGAGGTTCCATAGTAGCTGTCTTGAGTGTCCTATCAACTCTCTATTCTGTTACAGAAGGGAAGTACTGCACATGAAGCTTTGCTGCTTGCAACTTGCTTTGCTTTACTTTTCTGAGTAAGTTTGGTGGGGCTGGAACCCCACAAGGTCTCTGTGCTATGGTCACCCAGTTATCTATTAGGCTAGGTGCTCCTACGTCTCTTCCACTATCTCCTTTATCCTGGGAGACAGGGCTTATTTCCTGGAGGCTGCATTGGGAGGCAGGCTAGTGACCCTTCCCCTCACACAGGATGTAGCTGGCTCCTGCCTCTTGCTAGTCAGCCCCTAGCTGAGCCAGGTTCTCTCATTGTCTCTCCCCTCCAGGCCTTGCATTGGCTGTAGGTATAACGGGGTGGGGTTAGCTGGGCCTAAAGGCTCTCTTTAACCCCTTCGGTGCTAACAGATGGTTTCACTGTCCAAGAGAGATGACAGCTGGAAGCTTGAGAATGGGTACCCTTGGACCATAGGAAGGGAATACCGGTGCAGCTGCCTTGAACTGTGACTTGTACCATTTTAACTATGCCAGTATTGTTAAAGCAGTACAATCCATGTGTGTAGACAAGGCCTTAGAGTATTTGAGAGACTGAATCATTTAATGGTAAACCAATCATTAGGCACTTCACACACTCTCAGATTCATCTGTTCACATATTTTAATTTAATTACTTTGTAACTATGAAAACACTCATCAAATGTGGAAAAAATCTCCTCTGATCAGAAATTCTTCAGCATTTTTGTATCTTGGTTTAACTTCCCTTAATCTTGCTCTAATAAGGTACCAGGAATACATAAGCTTAAATAATTTCCTATAATAACATCCAAATCAGTTCTGTATGATAGCACAGTAGCTTTGCCTTAGCCATCACAGAACAGAGACAGGCAAACACCAACATTTATGTGGTACCATGGCAAAACAATACTTTGGGATCATCTGCTAAAATGTAATGCCTCAGCAGTATGGTTTTCTCTGTAACAGCAATTCAAACACTCTTGTTTGGACTGTGGAGTGACCTACCTACCTTAAAACTTTTCCCATATTGTAAGCCAAAGGGCCTATCCACATTTTTTGTACTATATTAACTACGTTGGTTTAGAAAGAGATATAATCAAATGGTACAACTCCCTTCCCCCCCCGCCCCGCTATGCACTATATAGCACTATAAAGGTGCTTATATATATAGCTTATTTCTCCAAATCTGAATGCTTCCTGCACTGTTAAACGGTGCACTTTTCTACCAGTATTACTGTGTCACACTAGGGTGTTGTACCATGTTAACTGTTTCTAAACAGAGTTAAAGTGGTAAAAAAACTCTGTGTAAACTAGGCCTTAGACTCTGTTCATGCTGCAAAGGGCACCTCCCAGAGCCAGCAGAGGCCGCTTTGCCTCTGGGAATTCACCTTGATAGGAGAATGGATGGGCATGTCCCATCCTGAGCTAGTGCCGCCAAATTTTGGGGCTCTGTTCCATTGTATAGGGGATGTTGTGGGGACTTTGTGCCACCCCAGATTTTCTACCACTGTGGACCCTGAACCCACAGACCTATCCTAGTGCTAAATCTAGCCCCTTATTTTTGTGAGTCCAAATATTTTTTTTTCTTTCTTTGGGCACCATCCTTGTAAATATTTTCCTTTCTCTCATCTGCAGTCCTCAGACTCCCACTACAGCCAATTAATTTTGACCATGTTCTTTTTGGTTGATCAGTTCTGATTTCAGAAACTGTTGCTTGGTATCTGCATCTCAGAATCTAATTTTCTACTGCAAAATTGTAACATCATTCATTCATTTTTAATGCTCATAGGCAATTTGTCTTATTTTGAGGAGACAGTATATGCTTTTATCTCAGGAAAAACAGAATAACCTAATCTGATCTCATTACTATTTGTTTACTGAGATAAAAATGTTGGTAGCGAAACAGCCCTCGATAGGCTCTGTATATGCTAAAGCATATTTGAACACTGTGTCTCACATAGTCTTGCAATTCTTTTCATTATATGCAATCTATACTGAAAGACTTTTTTCCTCCGGAGACATTTTGTGTTGGGAAATCACTGAATTCATTATAAGACTTTGTGAAGAATAGTTCCACAAACAAAATTTCAGCCCTTATTTAATTTTTGTGATTAGTATTTTATGCAACATCCTATAAATTTCCTTTTTTTTATTGGCCATGAAGAGAGTGCTTTTAAAAGTCTTCTCCCTGATGCTCAATTTTTGCTTTTTTGAAAGGGAAGTTCTAATAACATAATATGTGGCCTGTGATTTCCTTCTTTCATATCTCCTTTAAGTGGTTGTCTTGAAAAATATATTTATCTCAAAGGAAATTAGTCCTTCCGCTGAGAATTCCATTTGTGATGGTATCTTGAATTAACTGATTTTTAAAGATTTTATTTGATCTCACTCACTAAGTTTGATCATTTGTTAAAGTATAATTGCTCATCAGTACTGTACATCCAAGCTTTTCTGTCTTTATCTTGTTTTATTTTCCACTTGTATTTTTTCTTTTTTAATCTGCTTATTTTGTCATGATGTGATTTTCCTAATCATTATCTTCTTGTCATTTTATCCATCCATTTTATGTCTGTAAGGTTTGGATGAAAATAAAGCTTCACCTAATCCTGATCTTAAAAATCCCATCTACTGATTAACATTCAAGTCTTCAGATGCATGGTTTCCAAAGTGTTTTTAATATACTTTTTTAGGCTGCTTTGCCCATAACCTGTGGAATTTTCTGGCATCATTCCTTTGTTCTTCATACTGGGTTGAGGGCTATCACAGTAGCTGGTATATGTGTGGGACTGGGACTGTGGGGCCATGGCATAGTAGATCTTCTGAATGTACAAGGATCTTAAAAATAGGCCTCCTGTATCAGATGAAGGTTTTGCTGAGTTCTGATATGCCAGTGGTCACAGAGTTTCTAAAGATTTGTGTAAGAGAAAAAAATCTCCACCACCAAGAAGAATTGTGTAAGAATTAATAACACCAATATTGGAATTTTACATCTGGTATATAGGTTTGAAGATAACACAACCCTTTTTCATGTCTTTATTTTATTGTTCAGTCCTCTCCTTTTCTTTTAGTTCTTTATGTCCTGTAGTTTGAATATGGGTGTGCAATCTTCTCATGACAAACTTTTGTTCAGATCATGGGCCATGGTTACAGGACTAGCTGCAACTTTACTCCCTCTTGGTTGGGTCTGAGTGAAACTCCTAAGGTGTTAGGCTTCATGCTTTCACATTTTCTGGGGTGGAATCCCTTGATATTCCCACTCTTAGACCTGGTCTTTGGCTAAAGCACCCATATACCAACCATGTTTACCCAGCAGTTCTAACTGGATTCAGCATCTGCAAGTCTTCCCTTTGAGAGCTGTGACCAGTGTTTAACTCAGTGATCAGACAGCTTCTTATAACAAACTATTGTTTAATCTGAACAATAGCAACAGCAAAGCATAAGAGAAAAGGGTTTAAACACAATAAACAGTCTGTATACATATTTGTCTTACCTGAGGTTTACCATCTCCCTGGAAGCTGAGGAAAAGCCTGACTTCTTCGGGCCCCCAAATGGGGAGGTCTGAGTCTGCTCCTACAAGCAGCTCCTTGACAAATGTCTCCCCGCCCCCGTTTCTCCTTACAGAGACAGTTTTTAACTGTAAAAGTCTTTTTGATCTGTTTGTCCCATGCATTGGCAAAATAGCTGTGTAATGTTGGCTGGCACCTGGAGATAGCATCTTCACAACTAATAGTGCAGGTATTGTTTCTTACCACCTGACCTGTTCACCAGCCATGATTTATCTGGATCCATTGTTATCTTCCTGCTTGTTTCTTAACAGCTCAGCTATTAATTTAAACTCCTATATACATACAGTAAACATTCCAATGTATCAGACAGTAAACATTTTCCATGACCTGGACACATATAGCATTCATAAAGTAAAACAGAACAGCCCCATGTTGTTCATACCGTGGCACCATACACAGGCTGGCATAGGGCAACTACAAAATTGGCCTGTGAAGAAGAATCTCATCCAGTCAGGGAACATCCAGCCATCCATTCTTCATGTGTCTTATGCCTCCAATCAACCCAGCTTGAATTGTGAATTTCTACTACTGAATACTCAACATGTACATTGTGAATATTGCTTTTTGAAAATTCTATAGGCTGAAATTGCTCAAGATACAAGATAATTAAGTCCCAGGCAGACTGCGAAGAGCTACAAAAGGATCTCTCAAAACTGAGTACTTGGCAACAAAATGGCAGATGAAATTCAGTGTTGATAAATGCAAAGTAATGCACATTGGAAAACACAATCCCAACAATACATACAAAATGATGGGGTCTAAATTGGCTGTTACCAATCAAGAAAGAGATCTTGGAGTCATTATGGATAGTTCTCTGAAAACCTCCACTCAATGTGCAGCGGCAGTCAAAAAAGCGAACAGAATGTTGGGAATCATTAAGAAAGGGATAGATAATAAGATAGAAAATATCATATTGCCTCTATATAAATCCATGGTATGCCCACATCTTGAGCACTGTGTGCACATGTAGTCACCTCATCTCAAAAAAGATATATTGGAATTGGAAAAGGTTCAGAAAAGGGCAACAAAAATTATTAGGTGTATGGAACGGCTTCTGTATGAGGAGAAATCAATAAGATTGGGACGTCTCAGCTTGGAAAAGAGACGAGGATGAAGGGGGGGATATGATTGAAGTCTATAAAATCATGACTGGTGTGGAGAGAGAGTAAATAAAACTTCCTTATTTACTTTCTCATAACACAAGAACTAGGGGTCACCAAATGAAACTAATAGGCAGACGGTTTAAAACAAAAGGAAGTACTTTTTCACACAATGCACAGTCAACCTGTGGAGCTCCTTACCAGAGGATGTTGTGAAGGCCAAATCTATAAAAGGGTTCAAAAAAGAACTAGATAAGTTCATGGAGGATAAGTCCATCAGTGGCTATTAGCCAGGATGGACAGGGAGGGTGTCCCTAGCCTCTGTTTGCCAAAAGCTGGGAATAGGCGACAGCAGATGGATCACTTGGTGATTACCTGTTTTGTTAATTCCCTCTGGGGCACCTGGCATTGGCCGTTGTCGGAAGACGGTATACTGGGCTAGACGGACCTTTGGTCTGACCCAGTATTGCTGTTCTTATGAAATATATTTGCATAGAACTTTGGAATAATTTCCAGCTATGAAAATATGCAGACATTACTATCTGATTCCAAACAACTCATGAAAAAAAAAAAGTTAAACTAACCAATTGTTAGCTGTAAATAGTTCACCTGCTTTGAGTTGGATTTGAGGGTTTTCCATTTTGCCGATGGCATACTCATAATTCTAATATTATAAAATTACAGCATTAAAATTTTAAGAGTAAAATTGGACAGATTAATTGGTACTGTGGATATTATCACAATAGACATCTTGCCATCTGTCCTGCTACAGTTGTACTGATACATGATATATTTAAACATACAGTATGTAGCTTGCTTGGATTTGAACTTTAACTGGTTGTGAAGAATAGATGAATGATCTTACCCAGAAAGATGATGTACTGTTGTGCACATACTGGGAAAACTGCTAAAACTATATTGTTGCCACTGAAAACCTATTTAGTACAAGGAAAAAAAGCTTTAAGGAGTTACATCTTTCAGGTGGAGAAAAGTAACCTCATCAGTTGATTTATAAATGCTTTGCTGAAAGAAACAAATTAATGTATTTTTCCAGTGGCAATGGTGCAAGCAGTATAAATGACAATTTAATAAGGGCCTGGGAAAATAAGTGTAAGCAGATCTCACAAGGGAAATCTAGCTTTTTCTTTTATATTGCACTTTGCTTCACTACACATATTTCTATTACTGTTGTAAGTGCTAAGGCCAAAGCCCTATTCAATTAGGGAGAATTAACTCAAATGCATTGTGAGAAACAGAAGTTACACCACAGTTTTAATTACTATTCATTTTTAAGTTGAAGAACATTCACAATTTATTCTTGAACCTAGTAGATTGTTGGCTTCCATTAGATAAATGCAAATGTGATCACTCATTTAGTGTACAACGGTAGCTACTGATGGTAGCAAAACTAAAAATATGATTTCTTTATATATTATTTTCTGGAGATTAAAGTATAAAATGTATGTGTTATTAAAATAAAAAGATTTTCCTAAAGCCATTGTTTCTCTTTGACATTTGGACTTAAAATTTACCATTCACAGAAAAATACATTAGATGAGTAGAGGCAGGAAAAAAGAGGTTGCTATGATGGTGCTGACAGAGGTTTGGGATCTAAAAAAGGAAGTTTTAGTAGCGGAAACTGTCAATAAGATTTATGAGATGGATATGGGAATCAAAGACAAATTTCATTTTTCTAAAATAATTTTATCTGTCAAATGTGTCTTACTCCAAACAAGCGTGAGAAATAATGGAGTTGTTATCTAACTTGTTATGGGATTCTGCATGGTGACAGATCTTTTTATTTTGAATTAAGTCTCCACTAGTCAGAAACATTATCTGCTATAACATGAGCATCAAAAGCAAATATTGTGAGTAAGGGAATTTTGGCTGCATTTATTACAAAAATAATTCATGTCTGCTTATAAGATTAAATCCTGCCCCCAAGCAATGAGTGGACATGCAGCCTAACTGCCTAGTTATGTTTCTTGTTGAAAGCACTAGCACAATCCTGAGGAAGGAAGCTCCCTTCAGGAGCAGTTATACTCCTACTTTGTAGATGCCCAGCTATGCTCTTAGAGGTAGAATCTGAGACTCCGCTCTGTCACTGCCATATACATATGGGGATGTTTTGTGTTGGGCAATTGCTCATCATCCCTAAAGTCATTTGGGGTTCCACAGGCTTCCATTTTGCCTCTTGTCCTGCTTAGGCAGTAGATGGAGTCCAGTGAGGAGGCATGGGCTCTGGTGCTTTCAGTATATTGATGTCATCCAGCTTTCTCAAACTCATTATTTCATTCCACCCAGAAAATACTGGTGAATGCCTTGGCTAATGTCTGTTTAGGACTGGGGCTAACTGGCAACAGTCAGCTGGGATAAGACTGAGATGATGCTGGTAGTTTAGGAGGAGCATTCAGAAGATATGTCAAGTATTATGGCTGAACTTCTTATTGAAGATGTATGCCCACCATTCGATTTTTTTTTTTTTTTTAAGTTTGCAGCATTGTTGGATCCCAAGGGCTACTAGATGATATATCAATGTCTAGGAAGATTATTTTTTCTTCAAGTCTGGAGATTGTGACTATTTCTTGTGGCTAGAGATCTTGTTACTCTTTTCCATGCCCTTTTCACCTAAAAATCTAGACAACTGCTACGTGTTCTACTTGGTGTTACAGCTTATTTGAACTGGAATCTGAAGTTAATGCAGAAATGGGTAGTCTGTTTGTTAATCAGTGTGTCTCCCTGGGAGCACCTAGCACCAGTGCTCCACTATCCAACCCCCCTCCTTCCTGACTACCCCCCTGGAATCCCTGCCCCCATTCAACCTCCTATTCCCACCCCCGACCGCCCTGACCCCTATCCACACCCCCACCCCCTGACCACCACCCGAACTCCCCTGCCCTCTATCCAACCTCCCTGCTCCGTGCCCCCTTACCGTGCTGCCTAGAGCACTGGTGGCTGGCGGCGCTACAGCCACGCCGCCATCACGCAGCACACAGCACCGGGTCAAGCCGGGCTCTGCAGCTGTGCTGCCCCAGGAGCTCACAGCCCCACCACCCAGAGCACTGCGCCGGCGGCAGAGCGAGCTGAGACTGCAGGGGAAGGGGGACAGCAGGAGAGGGGCCGGGGGCGAGCCCCCCAGGCCAGGAGCCGGGCAGGACGGTTCCGCGGGCCATAGTTTGCCCACCCGTTTTAAGAGGTTCAGCGAGTGATGCATGTTTACATGCACCAGAAAGGAAAGTTGATGGCAGAAGAGCAGAGGATAGGGGAAAAAAGATCTTGGATAGATGATATGGTATCCTGGGAGGATCAAAAGAACTATTAAGTCACGCAGATATTAGCAGAGGATTGTACAGAATGGACTACCGTGGTTGCAAATCTCCAGTAATGGAGATGCCACATAAAAAGAAGAGGTGTTGGAAAAGATATAATCTTTGGTTGGGTATTTTCTGGGTTAGGAGTTTTAGGTGATTACTTCTATAATTTATGCTAAAGGTCCTAAAATCCAGAATAGTGTTTTTTAAAAAATATTCTTTATAATGTTTCAAAATATAAATATATACATATTGCAGCAGCGGAGGGATAGGGAAAGGACAAGGAGACAATCCACATCCAAAGAGGAAGAGTCAGGTCTATCCAGTTCATTGTTAAAGGGGGATAGGGAAAGGTAACATGTCCTCCCTGCCCCAAGACATTGAAGACTGCAACAACTCCATAATGAAGCTATCACCCACAAAGACTACAGGAAACCTTATTCTTCCAGGGAAGCAGAATGGGTAGCAAAGCATCCCATACCCACTCCACAAGTGCCACTTTCAGAGGAAGTGTCTTGAGTGAACTTCATCACGAACTCTCTTGCCCTTAATGGTGGTTAATATATGCATCTCTGTCATTGTGTGTGGGAGACAGAGGGACAAGTTCCATGGACAGCCTGTCAGGGCATCAGGCAGATTTCATTTGCATGAACTCCTCACCCTAATGTAGGACTCTGAAGGTCCAGATCAGTAGGTCGCTGCTGTACTGCTCAGTGCCCCCTGCCATGTCAGCCTGATCCTTCTGAGGATCAGTGAGCCCAGCATGAAGTATCTCTATGCAGGAGTAATGACTGTCCTTCAGAATTTAACTGCAGTGTAGATGAGATCAGCAAACCATAAGTGACTGAATGCAGTTGTCCAACAATAATGATACTTGGTCACTACTCACATAACCAAATTCACGCTGGGAAAACAGAAGTTAAAAAGTTCCACATCCTACGACAAGTCCCCTGGATCAGCCAGGAAGTGATTGGCTATTCTATAGTAAAATGAGAACTACTAATTCACCTTCTGAGTTGGTAGACATGTCACCTGGGAAAATTGTAAGTAAATCTTTCTCTCCACCCTCCCCAAACTAACTGACTTTTCTTAGCTTAATTGGGCTATGTATTTTATGTCCTTCCTGTTTTTAAGAGCTACTTTAAGTGAAAATCATTCCTACTCTAAAATTAATGACAAATCACAGGTAATGAAAATCTGTACTTGAGATACTCCGATAAAGTCAAAAACAGCTTCATTGAGAAGAGTACTGAAGTAATAAATTTGTAATGAATGTCAGCAAGATGAGAGCCCTTTATTGGAGAAAACTCATGTACTCTTTTTTAACAACTGTATATGTCAGTTATACAAGTGAAAATGCATTTTGTATTTACAAAATTCTAGCATATAGTTTTTGTTTTTAGTAATATTTATTTATTTATACACTACAGGTAAACAGAAGTTTTGGATAGGATTTCAATTTTTTTTTTTTTTTTTGGGTAGTGAAGACACAGTCAAAGACAGTTTCTTTAGTTAAAATGTACAGTAACAATTATTTTCCCCAACCCCCTGAGGAAAGTCAGATATACTTTCTCTGTGGGAGATCCCCACATGGGTATTAAGCTATGAAGTCAAGGCTATCAATTTGAATGCGGGAGATTTAATTTAAAAAAAAAAAAAAAAGTGAGATTTTACTGAAAATGTATTATTGAATCACACTGAAATTTTCTTAATCACGAGAGAGAGGTATTTCATATGTTTAAGTGTGATAGTTTATTCTATACAATTTTCCCATCAATTCATAAATAATTTTTTATGCTGTCAATCGCAGTTTACTCACACGATTAACTAAAAAAAAAAATCACAATTAATCACACTGTTAAACAATAGAATACCAATTGAAATTTATTATATATTTTGGATGTTTTTCTACATTTTTAAATATATCTATTTCAATTACAACAGGAAATACAAAGTGTACAGTGCTCACTTTATATTTATTACAAATATTTGCAATGTAAAAATGATAAGAAATAGTATTTTTCAATTCCTCATACAAATACTATAGAGCAAATCTCTTTATCATGAAAGTGCAACTTACAAATGTAGTTTTTTTTGTTACATAACTGCACTCAAAAACAAAACAAAGTCCACTCAGTCCTACTTCTTGTTCATCCAATCGCTAACAGAAATAAGTTTGTTTACATTTACAGGAGATAGTCACCTGAAAGTGAGAACAGGCATTCGCATGACACTGTTGTAGCTTGCGTCACAAGATATTTACATGCCAGATGCGCTAAAGATTCATATGCCTCTTCATGCTTTTGCCATTGTTCCAGAGGACATGCTTCCAGAATTGTATGTCTCCTGCTCTGTTTTACCTGCATTCTGCCATATATTTCATGTTATAGCAGTCTCAGGTGATGACCCAGCACATGTTATTCGTTTTAAGAACATTTTCATTGTAAATTTGACAAAATTCAATGAAGATCAGATGTGAAATTTCTAAAAATAGCTATAGCACTGGACCCGAGATATAAGAATCTGAAGTGCCTTCCAAAATCTGAGAGGGATGAAGTGCGGAGCATGCTTTCAGAAGTCTTAAAAGAGCAACACTCTGATGCGGAAACTCAGGAGAGGTGCTAGGCTTTTTGCCGCCCTAGGTGTCAGTGCTCCTCTTCTGAGCATTCGGAGGTGGGGGTCTTTCCACTCTGCGTCTTTGGGGCACTTTGGCGGTGGGTCCTGGAGCAAGTCAAGGACCCGCTGCCGAATTTCCGCCGAAGACCCGGAGCGGAAGGACCCCCCGCCGCCGAATTTCCACCGAGAACAGCAAAATGCCGCCCCCCAAATCCTGCCACCCTAGGTGACCGCCTAGGATCGCCTAGTGGAAGTGCTGGCCCTGCAGAAGCTACAGAACCCAAACCACCAAAAAAGAAAATCAACCTTCTGCTGGTGGCACCTGACTCAGATGATGAAAATGAACATATGTTGGTCCACACTGCTTTGGATTGTTATTGAGCAGAACCAATCATCAGCACGGACGCATGTCCTCTGGAATGGTGGGTGAAGCATCAAGGGCCATATGAATCTTTAGCACATCTTGCAATGCCAGCTACAATAATGCCATGCGAACACCTATTCTCACTTTCAGGTGACATTGGAAACAAGAAGTAGGCAGCATTATCTTCTGCAAATGTAAACACACTTGTTTGTCTGAGCAATTGGCTGAACAAGGACTAATTGGACTTGTAGGCTCTAAAGTTTTACATCGTTTTAGGTTTGAATGCAGTGTTTTTTTGTACATAATTCTACATTTGTATGTTCAACTTTCATGATAAAGAGATTACTCTACCGTACTGGAAAGGGTGAATTGAAAAATACTATTTCTTTTGTTTTTTTACAGTGCAAATATTTGTAATTTATTTATCAAAAATAAATATAAACTGAGCACTGTACACTTTGTATTCTGTGTTGTAATTGAAATCAATATATTTGAAAATGTAGAAAACATCCAAAAATATTTAGATGTAATGGAATACCATTACTGTTTAACAGCACGATTAATCACGATTCATTTTTTTAATCGCTTAACAGCCCTAAAATTTTTGTGAATAGCCTTTTTCATTATTTAGCTAGATGTATAGAGAGTTAGTGTTAATTACATAATGGCATTTTTTTTTTGCCATGCTGCTATTAAATTATTCATGAGTCATTTTATCACCATTCAACTGGTTTTCTGTTATCCTAGCTCTAAAATAAGCTAGTACAAGATACTTGAGAAAGGTGTGAATCCTACACAATGGATAATATGGTAGTAACATGCTTCCAGGAAAGGCTCCTTCCTAGCACCAAGCAACTGGAAGTTCATGTTCTGTAGAATGTCCTTTACGTGTCTTATTTTTTTAAGTCTTAGCTTGACTGTGACTGCAGATGGAGTGCCTTTTTATAAACCCTACCAAGGAATTTGTTTCAAAAATATATTGTGGCAGTGAATTCCACAGGTTAATTTATTTGTTTTACATGTTACCATATAATTTCATTGTGTATCTCATTTCTATTTCACAAGAGGGATAATAGGAGCACCCACCTGCCCTTTGCTATATTATCAATTATTTTACACACGTTGGAAATGCCACCTTCTATTCGTCTTTTCTGTAAGCTAGACATCCTTCTCTTTTAAGTCTCTCCCCTTCCATGCATCTTATAACTCTCCTTGCCCTCCTCTGGACCTTTTGTCATCTATATCTGAGATGGACGTAGTATACACTGATATTAAAGTACTTACACAAGAGTATTTCTCTGTATCTTACTGCAACCTCATCGCTTATATGCTTGTTTTGCCTACTGTCCACACGGATACCGAAGTCTTTTGCTTGAGCGGCTACAGTATTTTAGACTCCAGCCTCATGTAAGAGTAGCCCAAGGCTGACTCTGGCTGACACGTACCCCCTTTTCTTGCTGCGCGGTGTGCGCTCCCCCTTGCTGCAGGGAGCGCTCACCCCGCGTGTGAGCGGCTCCAAGACAGGCGTGTACGGGCGGCCAAGCGTGCGGAGGGGAGTTTTCCTGAAGTTATGCGGGCGATTTGTCGGCGTCTCGCTGAGCAGTCGCAGCAACCCCCTGGTAGCAGCTGGGCGAGGCTCAGACCCTGCCTCACAACACCCGCGTCTTTGAAGGGAGGCGCCCCAAGTCACCGAGGCGCGCAGACAAGCGCCCGGGCAGGCAGCGGCTCTTGCCGTCAGCCGGGACGGTGAGGGACTCTCCCCCCTCAGCCCACCGGGGGCTCGGCACCGCCCCGCTGTGCTACGGCGGGTGCGCGGGGCTTCAGCGAGCACCGCAGCAGCCCGAAGTTTGTCCTCCTCTGCGGGAGGCTGCGCCCCCCGGCCAGCCCCACCCAGCCCGGGAGCCGCAGCCCCACCGCGGCCACTCTGCGGCTCTGTCTGCCCACGTATCGCGGGACTTGTGCGCACCGCTCCCGCCAGCCGCGGGAGCCGATTGGGTGCCCGCCAGCACAGCCCTTGGGGAGGAGGGGGCTAGTGACGTGGAGGCCCCAGCCCCGTGCGTGCAACCCCCCCCCCCGGGTGCCGCTGTCGGAGCGAGCCGGGTCTGGAGCCGTTCGCTGCGCTGACACGCGCGGGGGGGAGGGAGCTGGTGACGTAAAGGTGCCAGCCCCGTGCGAGCCCCCGGCTGCTGCGATAGGTGGAGCGGGGCGGGGGCGTGGCCGAGCCGCCGCCGCCGCCGCGGTGGCTCAGCCAGAGGTGACAGTGCGCCAGGCGCGCTCCCCTTACCTCTGCTGCCTCCCGCGCCCGCCTCCAGCCCGGGGCTGCGAGATGGAGATGCCTCTTCTGGACGAGGAGAGGCCGGAGCGAGGCTCGGCCCCGGGGGGCGTGTGAAGCCCTCGCTCCCCGCCGAGCGGAGTCCAGGTGAGCCTGGCGCCAGCGCGGGGTGCCCCCGCTCAGCGGGCGGTGGTAGTGGGGGCGCCCCGCAGCCGCGGTGCGGTGAGTAGAGGGCTGCCCCGGCGGCTCTGGGTGCTCCCAACTTTCTGCGGGGGTTGCCGTCCAGCTGGGCGCCCTGGCTGCGGGAGGAAGGTGCCGTGGCCGTAGCTCCTGGCGGAGGCTGAACTGATGCTACAGGGCGGTTTGCGGAGCCTCAAAGCCAAGCGGCGGCAGCCGCAACTTTCTCTTGGGTTTGTGCCGCCTGGCCGGGGGAGGAAGGCGGCAGCGCTGAGCGGTGGTATCTGGCGGCATCGGGTTGCTTAGAGGCTGCCTGGAGGGGTGGAGCGGCGTCCCCCGGCGCCCGGAGGAGCATGGCAGAGGGCATCTTCTTTCCCAGGTGCACGGCGGGCTGCGCTGTCTGGCCGCCGGCGGAGAAAGTCTTCCCGCGAATGCTGCGGGAGGTGCGCCGCTGCCTGACCAGGAGATGGGGCATCTTCCTTCCCAGCCACCCTCAGAACAACTGTAGGGGGTGGGATGGGGAGAGTTGCAGCCTAAGAAGGGGATTGAGGTGTGGAATTAGGCGTTTTTATCCCCAGGGACATTTCTTACCGCTGCCTGGCAGAGAGAGGGGGCGTCTTTCTTGCTTAGCTCCTTGATGCACTAAGTAATCCTGATGGGATTGGGGTTTTATGTCTGTACATGCCGCTGAAATCTGCTCCTTGGCTGTAGTCGTTTGTGGACTATAGAGAAGGGTGGGTAGGTAGAAGAGGGGGCTCAGGAGAGACTTGTTTGCTCCTATCTTCACTGAGATGCTGCTGCTGTGGAGGAATTTCGGACTCCATAGAGAACGTGTCCTGAGTTTTCTGATTATGATAATTATTGCAGTTATTTGCTGAACAAAACAAATAATGGCAAAAAAGATGCAGAAACTCAGAAGTCGATTGTTGCCCTGGTATACCTACTTCCTGACGCCTTTTATTTTTCTGTGTTCAACTTTCATTCTTTTAAATATTTAATGTAAAGACGTCTGCCTTTTTGCTGTTCGCTGTGCAGCATTTGTGCAATGTGGGGCTGAAACTCCAACAATTTGGGCAGATTTCCTGCTGTGTGGAAAGAGAAGGGTGAGAGTGCAATAGAAGTCAGAGTCAGGAAACAAACTTGTATGTAAGATATCATAGAAATAATTGAAATATAGGGCGAGGGGAGGGATCTTGAGAGGTCATCTAGTCCATCGCCAGGTACTGAGGCAGGAACAAGTACCATCCCTGACAGGTCTAACATATTCTTAAAAATCTCCAAAGATGGGGCTTCCACAATGTTTCTTGATAACCTATTCCAGTGCTTCACTATCCTTGTAATTAGAAGACTTTTCCTAGTATGTAACCTTTCTGCAGATTAAGTCAATTATTTCTTGTCCTACCTTCAGTGAACATGGAGAACATTGATCACTGTCATCTTTATAACAGCTCTTAACATATTTGAAGACTGTTATCTGGTCCACCCTCAGTTCTCTTTTCTCAAGACTAAACATGTCCAGTTCTATTACTCTTTCCTAGTAGGTTAAGTTTTCTAAATCTTTCATAATTTTTGTGCTCTCTTCTGGACTCTCTCCAGTTTGTCTACATCTTTCTTAAAGAGTGTAGCCCAAAACTGGACACAGAACTCCAGCTGAGGCCTCACCAATGCCAAGTAGAGCAGAATAGTTATTTCCTGGGGTTTACATATGACATTACTGTTAATATACCTCAGAAAGATATTTGCCTTTTTCACAACTGCATCATATTGTTGACTCATTCAATTGGTGATCTGCTATAATCCCTGAGTCCTCTTCTGCAGTACTGTCCAGCCAGTTATTTCGCATTTTATAGTTGTGCATTTGATTTTTTTTCTTACTAAGTGTAGCTTTGTGCTTGTGGTCATTGAATTTCCTCTTGTTGATTTCAGATCAATTATCCAGTTTATTAAGGTCATTTTGAATTCTAATCCTGTCCTCCAAAATGTTTGCAGCAACCTCTCCAGCTTGGTATCATCCACAAATTTTATAAGCATATTGTCTGTCTCCAGGAAGACCCCTGTGGGACTCCACTAGATAAGTCCTCTAAGTTTGACAATGAACCATTGATAATTACTCTTTGAATAAGGTTTTTCAACCAGTTGTGCACCCACTGTAGAGTAGTTTAATTTAGACTTCATTTCCCTAGTTTTCTTATGAGAAGGTCATGTCAGATTATGCCTTACTGCAAAGCTTTACTAAAATCAAGATATATCACAACTACTGCTTCCCCCAATGAACTAGGCCAGTAACTGTCAAAGAAGGCAATTAGGATGGTTTGGCATGATTTGTTCTTGACAAATCAATGTTGGCTATTCCTTAACCCTATTATCCTTTAGGTGTTTATAAATTGATTTGAACAGTATCTTTCCAGGAATTGAAGTTAGGCTGACTGATCTGTATTCCCTGTGTCTTCCTTTGACCCCTTTTTGTACATTGTACTAAGTTTGCCCTTTGCTAGTCATCTGGGACCTCACATTGTTTCTCCCTGGGAAATAATCTTGCCCATGCTCAACTTGTTCTGAAACTCTTTTGCTGAAGCAAATACTGGACAGAACATTAATACTCCGTTTAAATAATTCTCTATCTTCTCGGGGCTGGGAAGGTCAGGCTTCCACCTTGGGGTGGCAGGTGGCAGGCCCCAGCCATGGGGCTTTGGGCTCCGTTCCCCATCTATGCAGTGGTGTGCTCTGGCCCTGAGCTCACCCCCCCCATCACTGTTTTCCCCCGCGGCTTCCCCAGTGCCCCATCACCCCCTGACCCCCACTGTCTCGTACCCACCTCCCTATTTAGAACTTAATTTGTCCCCAGGTTTGCCTTGACTGAGTGAGTCTGCTGTGAAAAGTGATATTTTTGTATGTTAATATCACTTTTCACAGCAAACTTCGTAGCTAGCAAGTCTTTAAAAAAGGCAAAAGAAACCAGAAAAAAAGACAACATGCAAAGCATCTTATTTGTGTTTCTATTCTGTTTAGGTCCAGTAAAGTATAGAGACCAACTGTATATTATTTTTATTACCGAGTCTGCCAAAAAAAAAACAACCCTACATAAATAAATTACAATGATTTGGACATGTATATGTGCATATTTATTTGTTTTCCCCAAAGTTAATTAAGTATTTTAGGAAAAAATTGTCAGAGACAAAAATTTGTTGAGAACCCTTGTCTTGAGCAGTGTTTCGTGACCTTTCCAGATAATTGTACCCCTTTCAAGAGTCGGATTTGTCTTCCGTATTCCAAATATCACCTCATTTAAAAACTACTTGCTTACAAAATCAGACATAAAAATACATTAGTGTCACAGCACACTATTACAGAAAAATACTTACTGTCTTGTTTTTACACTATAATTATAAAATAAATCAATTGGAATATAAATATTGTACTTACATTTCAGTGTATAGTATTTAGAGCAGTATAAACAAGTCATTGTCTGTATGAAATTTTAGTTTGTACTGACTTTGCTCATGCTTTTTATGTAGTCTGTTGTAAAACTAGACAAATATCTAGATGAGTTGATGTACCCCTGGAAGACTACTGCATATCCCCAGGGGTACACATACTCCTAGTTGAGAACCACTGTTCTAGATCCTCTAGTGTAGTGTTCTTCCAAATCAGACACAGCACTGTTGTCAGGTCTGTTGTAATTTGGATAGCCTTCTGAAGGCATAAACAAGGAAACTGAGGCCGTTGTGGTAAGTATGCTAATACATACCCCCCCCCGCAGAGGAAAGTTACTGAATTCTTCCTCTTTTAATTTGTATGAAGTGCTTATTGAAAATAGGACAATGCTATAACTGGATTGTCTATCTGGAGCCTTGTCCTATAACCATGTAATTTTTGAGTCTCTGCTGTATCAGTTTGAGTTTCTTTGCATGCTGGCAAAGCACTTCCTAGAAAGTAATTAATGAAGGGGAAAGTTTTATAGCTTGGTTTAGGTTGGAAATTTTTTTGCAGCTTTAGGTTACGTTACTTTATTTGTAGCAGTAAATCCTATACTGTATTCTGTGTGAACCAGCCATAACAAACAAACAAATGAACCACAGTGCAATAACAAACAAACCACAAACAAATAAACTATACACACATTGAAATCTTTGCCTCTCAATATGTTGACAAAGAAATTTAGTAGCAAAATTAGGGCCAACACTTAGATATAAGAAACAAAGAATAAGAAACCTGGTAAGACTATTAATGCAAGACTTTCAAGTGCTAGTCTCTTATGAGACAGTAGAATAAAAGGGGACAAATATATTTTTCTTGAAAACATGGTAGAACAAAATTTCTTCCTCTTGAAAAGCCTAAATTACTGTATATACTCGTTTATAAGCCAAATTGTTTTAGTAAAAAAGGGAAGCACCAGAGAAGGGGGTCAGCTTATGAACGGGTATAGAGAGGGAGAGGTGGGACAGAGCCCCTCCCCCCAACAGAGGGAGCAAGGAGAGGCAGCACAGCCAGAAGGGAAGAGGCGGGGCCAGAGTCTCTCCGCTTCTGGCCACGCTGCTCTCCCCGCAGCCTCCGAAGCAGCTGAAGCTCTGGGGCTGGCAGGCTTAGGGTGACCAGACACCAAGTGTGAAAAATCAGGACGGGGGTGGGGGGTAATAGGAGCCTATATAAGAAAAAGACCCAAAAATCGGGACTGTCCCTATAAAATCGGGACATCTAGTCACCCTAGGCAGGCTGCAGCTGTGCCCCTCGGCCCTGCCCCCACGAGCAGGCTGTTGGCGCGCCGCCTGGCCTGCCAGAGCACGCTGCAGCCGTGCCGCCTGGCCCAGCCTGCTGGAACATGCTGCGGCCGCGCTGCCCAGCCTGCTGGAGCAGCTCCAGCCAGGTCAGAGACATCCTCCCCAGATAAGGTGGGAAGGGATGGGATG